>NW_027438090.1:0-33351 GCF_965140245.1 Athene noctua
TGTGCGTTTTCGCCGGAAAACGCGTTTTCGGCCGAAAACGTGTACGTTTGCACTTCCCCGCCACAGGGAAGCTGCTAGCCGGGAATTCTCTGCCTGGTTCTACCCGCTGCCCGGAACGCTACGCAGGGCAAAAGCGGTTCTCGTCCTCCGTGCTTGCTTTTTCTCAGAAAGAGCCGTGGTGTGCGTTTTCGCCGGAAAACGCGTTTTCGGCCGAAAACGTGTACGTTTGCACTTCCCCGCCACAGGGAAGCTGCTAGCCGGGAATTCTCTGCCTGGTTCTACCCGCTGCCCGGAACGCTACGCAGGGCAAAAGCGGTTCTCGTCCTCCGTGCTTGCTTTTTCTCAGAAAGAGCCGTGGTGTGCGTTTTCGCCGGAAAACGCGTTTTCGGCCGAAAACGTGTACGTTTGCACTTCCCCGCCACAGGGAAGCTGCTAGCCGGGAATTCTCTGCCTGGTTCTACCCGCTGCCCGGAACGCTACGCAGGGCAAAAGCGGTTCTCGTCCTCCGTGCTTGCTTTTTCTCAGAAAGAGCCGTGGTGTGCGTTTTCGCCGGAAAACGCGTTTTCGGCCGAAAACGTGTACGTTTGCACTTCCCCGCCACAGGGAAGCTGCTAGCCGGGAATTCTCTGCCTGGTTCTACCCGCTGCCCGGAACGCTACGCAGGGCAAAAGCGGTTCTCGTCCTCCGTGCTTGCTTTTTCTCAGAAAGAGCCGTGGTGTGCGTTTTCGCCGGAAAACGCGTTTTCGGCCGAAAACGTGTACGTTTGCACTTCCCCGCCACAGGGAAGCTGCTAGCCGGGAATTCTCTGCCTGGTTCTACCCGCTGCCCGGAACGCTACGCAGGGCAAAAGCGGTTCTCGTCCTCCGTGCTTGCTTTTTCTCAGAAAGAGCCGTGGTGTGCGTTTTCGCCGGAAAACGCGTTTTCGGCCGAAAACGTGTACGTTTGCACTTCCCCGCCACAGGGAAGCTGCTAGCCGGGAATTCTCTGCCTGGTTCTACCCGCTGCCCGGAACGCTACGCAGGGCAAAAGCGGTTCTCGTCCTCCGTGCTTGCTTTTTCTCAGAAAGAGCCGTGGTGTGCGTTTTCGCCGGAAAACGCGTTTTCGGCCGAAAACGTGTACGTTTGCACTTCCCCGCCACAGGGAAGCTGCTAGCCGGGAATTCTCTGCCTGGTTCTACCCGCTGCCCGGAACGCTACGCAGGGCAAAAGCGGTTCTCGTCCTCCGTGCTTGCTTTTTCTCAGAAAGAGCCGTGGTGTGCGTTTTCGCCGGAAAACGCGTTTTCGGCCGAAAACGTGTACGTTTGCACTTCCCCGCCACAGGGAAGCTGCTAGCCGGGAATTCTCTGCCTGGTTCTACCCGCTGCCCGGAACGCTACGCAGGGCAAAAGCGGTTCTCGTCCTCCGTGCTTGCTTTTTCTCAGAAAGAGCCGTGGTGTGCGTTTTCGCCGGAAAACGCGTTTTCGGCCGAAAACGTGTACGTTTGCACTTCCCCGCCACAGGGAAGCTGCTAGCCGGGAATTCTCTGCCTGGTTCTACCCGCTGCCCGGAACGCTACGCAGGGCAAAAGCGGTTCTCGTCCTCCGTGCTTGCTTTTTCTCAGAAAGAGCCGTGGTGTGCGTTTTCGCCGGAAAACGCGTTTTCGGCCGAAAACGTGTACGTTTGCACTTCCCCGCCACAGGGAAGCTGCTAGCCGGGAATTCTCTGCCTGGTTCTACCCGCTGCCCGGAACGCTACGCAGGGCAAAAGCGGTTCTCGTCCTCCGTGCTTGCTTTTTCTCAGAAAGAGCCGTGGTGTGCGTTTTCGCCGGAAAACGCGTTTTCGGCCGAAAACGTGTACGTTTGCACTTCCCCGCCACAGGGAAGCTGCTAGCCGGGAATTCTCTGCCTGGTTCTACCCGCTGCCCGGAACGCTACGCAGGGCAAAAGCGGTTCTCGTCCTCCGTGCTTGCTTTTTCTCAGAAAGAGCCGTGGTGTGCGTTTTCGCCGGAAAACGCGTTTTCGGCCGAAAACGTGTACGTTTGCACTTCCCCGCCACAGGGAAGCTGCTAGCCGGGAATTCTCTGCCTGGTTCTACCCGCTGCCCGGAACGCTACGCAGGGCAAAAGCGGTTCTCGTCCTCCGTGCTTGCTTTTTCTCAGAAAGAGCCGTGGTGTGCGTTTTCGCCGGAAAACGCGTTTTCGGCCGAAAACGTGTACGTTTGCACTTCCCCGCCACAGGGAAGCTGCTAGCCGGGAATTCTCTGCCTGGTTCTACCCGCTGCCCGGAACGCTACGCAGGGCAAAAGCGGTTCTCGTCCTCCGTGCTTGCTTTTTCTCAGAAAGAGCCGTGGTGTGCGATTTCGCCGGAAAACGCGTTTTCGGCCGAAAACGTGTACGTTTGCACTTCCCCGCCACAGGGAAGCTGCTATCCGGGAATTCTCTGCCTGGTTCTACCCGCTGCCCGGAACGCTACGCAGGGCAAAAGCGGTTCTCGTCCTCCGTGCTTGCTTTTTCTCAGAAAGAGCCGTGGTGTGCGTTTTCGCCGGAAAACGCGTTTTCGGCCGAAAACGTGTACGTTTGCACTTCCCCGCCACAGGGAAGCTGCTAGCCGGGAATTCTCTGCCTGGTTCTACCCGCTGCCCGGAACGCTACGCAGGGCAAAAGCGGTTCTCGTCCTCCGTGCTTGCTTTTTCTCAGAAAGAGCCGTGGTGTGCGTTTTCGCCGGAAAACGCGTTTTCGGCCGAAAACGTGTACGTTTGCACTTCCCCGCCACAGGGAAGCTGCTAGCCGGGAATTCTCTGCCTGGTTCTACCCGCTGACCGGAACGCTACGCAGGGCAAAAGCGGTTCTCGTCCTCCGTGCTTGCTTTTTCTCAGAAAGAGCCGTGGTGTGCGTTTTCGCCGGAAAACGCGTTTTCGGCCGAAAACGTGTACGTTTGCACTTCCCCGCCACAGGGAAGCCGCTAGCCGGGAATTCTCTGCCTGGTTCTACCCGCTGCCCGGAACGCTACGCAGGGCAAAAGCGGTTCTCGTCCTCCGTGCTTGCTTTTTCTCAGAAAGAGCCGTGGTGTGCGTTTTCGCCGGAAAACGCGTTTTCGGCCGAAAACGTGTACGTTTGCACTTCCCCGCCACAGGGAAGCTGCTAGCCGGGAATTCTCTGCCTGGTTCTACCCGCTGCCCGGAACGCTACGCAGGGCAAAAGCGGTTCTCGTCCTCCGTGCTTGCTTTTTCTCAGAAAGAGCCGTGGTGTGCGTTTTCGCCGGAAAACGCGTTTTCGGCCGAAAACGTGTACGTTTGCACTTCCCCGCCACAGGGAAGCTGCTAGCCGGGAATTCTCTGCCTGGTTCTACCCGCTGCCCGGAACGCTACGCAGGGCAAAAGCGGTTCTCGTCCTCCGTGCTTGCTTTTTCTCAGAAAGAGCCGTGGTGTGCGATTTCGCCGGAAAACGCGTTTTCGGCCGAAAACGTGTACGTTTGCACTTCCCCGCCACAGGGAAGCTGCTAGCCGGGAATTCTCTGCCTGGTTCTACCCGCTGCCCGGAACGCTACGCAGGGCAAAAGCGGTTCTCGTCCTCCGTGCTTGCTTTTTCTCAGAAAGAGCCGTGGTGTGCGATTTCGCCGGAAAACGCGTTTTCGGCCGAAAACGTGTACGTTTGCACTTCCCCGCCACAGGGAAGCTGCTAGCCGGGAATTCTCTGCCTGGTTCTACCCGCTGCCCGGAACGCTACGCAGGGCAAAAGCGGTTCTCGTCCTCCGTGCTTGCTTTTTCTCAGAAAGAGCCGTGGTGTGCGTTTTCGCCGGAAAACGCGTTTTCGGCCGAAAACGTGTACGTTTGCACTTCCCCGCCACAGGGAATCTGCTAGCCGGGAATTCTCTGCCTGGTTCTACCCGCTGCCCGGAACGCTACGCAGGGCAAAAGCGGTTCTCGTCCTCCGTGCTTGCTTTTTCTCAGAAAGAGCCGTGGTGTGCGTTTTCGCCGGAAAACGCGTTTTCGGCCGAAAACGTGTACGTTTGCACTTCCCCGCCACAGGGAAGCTGCTAGCCGGGAATTCTCTGCCTGGTTCTACCCGCTGCCCGGAACGCTACGCAGGGCAAAAGCGGTTCTCGTCCTCCGTGCTTGCTTTTTCTCAGAAAGAGCCGTGGTGTGCGATTTCGCCGGAAAACGCGTTTTCGGCCGAAAACGTGTACGTTTGCACTTCCCCGCCACAGGGAAGCTGCTAGCCGGGAATTCTCTGCCTGGTTCTACCCGCTGCCCGGAACGCTACGCAGGGCAAAAGCGGTTCTCGTCCTCCGTGCTTGCTTTTTCTCAGAAAGAGCCGTGGTGTGCGATTTCGCCGGAAAACGCGTTTTCGGCCGAAAACGTGTACGTTTGCACTTCCCCGCCACAGGGAAGATGCTAGCCGGGAATTCTCTGCCTGGTTCTACCCGCTGCCCGGAACGCTACGCAGGGCAAAAGCGGTTCTCGTCCTCCGTGCTTGCTTTTTCTCAGAAAGAGCCGTGGTGTGCGATTTCGCCGGAAAACGCGTTTTCGGCCGAAAACGTGTACGTTTGCACTTCCCCGCCACAGGGAAGCTGCTAGCCGGGAATTCTCTGCCTGGTTCTACCCGCTGCCCGGAACGCTACGCAGGGCAAAAGCGGTTCTCGTCCTCCGTGCTTGCTTTTTCTCAGAAAGAGCCGTGGTGTGCGATTTCGCCGGAAAACGCGTTTTCGGCCGAAAACGTGTACGTTTGCACTTCCCCGCCACAGGGAAGCTGCTATCCGGGAATTCTCTGCCTGGTTCTACCCGCTGCCCGGAACGCTACGCAGGGCAAAAGCGGTTCTCGTCCTTCGTGCTTGCTTTTTCTCAGAAAGAGCCGTGGTGTGCGTTTTCGCCGGAAAACGCGTTTTCGGCCGAAAACGTGTAGGTTTGCACTTCCCCGCCACAGGGAAGCTGCTAGCCGGGAATTCTCTGCCTGGTTCTACCCGCTGCCCGGAACGCTACGCAGGGCAAAAGCGGTTCTCGTCCTCCGTGCTTGCTTTTTCTCAGAAAGAGCCGTGGTGTGCGATTTCGCCGGAAAACGCGTTTTCGGCCGAAAACGTGTACGTTTGCACTTCCCCGCCACAGGGAAGCTGCTAGCCGGGAATTCTCTGCCTGGTTCTACCCGCTGACCGGAACGCTACGCAGGGCAAAAGCGGTTCTCGTCCTCCGTGCTTGCTTTTTCTCAGAAAGAGCCGTGGTGTGCGTTTTCGCCGGAAAACGCGTTTTCGGCCGAAAACGTGTACGTTTGCACTTCCCCGCCACAGGGAAGCCGCTAGCCGGGAATTCTCTGCCTGGTTCTACCCGCTGCCCGGAACGCTACGCAGGGCAAAAGCGGTTCTCGTCCTCCGTGCTTGCTTTTTCTCAGAAAGAGCCGTGGTGTGCGTTTTCGCCGGAAAACGCGTTTTCGGCCGAAAACGTGTACGTTTGCACTTCCCCGCCACAGGGAAGCTGCTAGCCGGGAATTCTCTGCCTGGTTCTACCCGCTGCCCGGAACGCTACGCAGGGCAAAAGCGGTTCTCTTCCTCCGTGCTTGCTTTTTCTCAGAAAGAGCCGTGGTGTGCGTTTTCGCCGGAAAACGCGTTTTCGGCCGAAAACGTGTACGTTTGCACTTCCCCGCCACAGGGAAGCTGCTAGCCGGGAATTCTCTGCCTGGTTCTACCCGCTGCCCGGAACGCTACGCAGGGCAAAAGCGGTTCTCGTCCTCCGTGCTTGCTTTTTCTCAGAAAGAGCCGTGGTGTGCGATTTCGCCGGAAAACGCGTTTTCGGCCGAAAACGTGTACGTTTGCACTTCCCCGCCACAGGGAAGCTGCTAGCCGGGAATTCTCTGCCTGGTTCTACCCGCTGCCCGGAACGCTACGCAGGGCAAAAGCGGTTCTCGTCCTCCGTGCTTGCTTTTTCTCAGAAAGAGCCGTGGTGTGCGATTTCGCCGGAAAACGCGTTTTCGGCCGAAAACGTGTACGTTTGCACTTCCCCGCCACAGGGAAGCTGCTAGCCGGGAATTCTCTGCCTGGTTCTACCCGCTGCCCGGAACGCTACGCAGGGCAAAAGCGGTTCTCGTCCTCCGTGCTTGCTTTTTCTCAGAAAGAGCCGTGGTGTGCGATTTCGCCGGAAAACGCGTTTTCGGCCGAAAACGTGTACGTTTGCACTTCCCCGCCACAGGGAAGCTGCTAGCCGGGAATTCTCTGCCTGGTTCTACCCGCTGCCCGGAACGCTACGCAGGGCAAAAGCGGTTCTCGTCCTCCGTGCTTGCTTTTTCTCAGAAAGAGCCGTGGTGTGCGTTTTCGCCGGAAAACGCGTTTTCGGCCGAAAACGTGTAGGTTTGCACTTCCCCGCCACAGGGAAGCTGCTAGCCGGGAATTCTCTGCCTGGTTCTACCCGCTGCCCGGAACGCTACGCAGGGCAAAAGCGGTTCTCGTCCTCCGTGCTTGCTTTTTCTCAGAAAGAGCCGTGGTGTGCGTTTTCGCCGGAAAACGCGTTTTCGGCCGAAAACGTGTACGTTTGCACTTGCCCGCCACAGGGAAGCTGCTAGCCGGGAATTCTCTGCCTGGTTCTACCCGCTGCCCGGAACGCTACGCAGGGCAAAAGCGGTTCTCGTCCTCCGTGCTTGCTTTTTCTCAGAAAGAGCCGTGGTGTGCGATTTCGCCGGAAAACGCGTTTTCGGCCGAAAACGTGTACGTTTGCACTTCCCCGCCACAGGGAAGCTGCTAGCCGGGAATTCTCTGCCTGGTTCTACCCGCTGCCCGGAACGCTACGCAGGGCAAAAGCGGTTCTCGTCCTCCGTGCTTGCTTTTTCTCAGAAAGAGCCGTGGTGTGCGTTTTCGCCGGAAAACGCGTTTTCGGCCGAAAACGTGTACGTTTGCACTTCCCCGCCACAGGGAAGCTGCTAGCCGGGAATTCTCTGCCTGGTTCTACCCGCTGCCCGGAACGCTACGCAGGGGAAAAGCGGTTCTCGTCCTCCGTGCTTGCTTTTTCTCAGAAAGAGCCGTGGTGTGCGATTTCGCCGGAAAACGCGTTTTCGGCCGAAAACGTGTACGTTTGCACTTCCCCGCCACAGGGAAGCTGCTAGCCGGGAATTCTCTGCCTGGTTCTACCCGCTGCCCGGAACGCTACGCAGGGCAAAAGCGGTTCTCGTCCTCCGTGCTTGCTTTTTCTCAGAAAGAGCCGTGGTGTGCGTTTTCGCCGGAAAACGCGTTTTCGGCCGAAAACGTGTACGTTTGCACTTCCCCGCCACAGGGAAGCTGCTAGCCGGGAATTCTCTGCCTGGTTCTACCCGCTGCCCGGAACGCTACGCAGGGCAAAAGCGGTTCTCGTCCTCCGTGCTTGCTTTTTCTCAGAAAGAGCCGTGGTGTGCGTTTTCGCCGGAAAACGCGTTTTCGGCCGAAAACGTGTACGTTTGCACTTGCCCGCCACAGGGAAGCTGCTAGCCGGGAATTCTCTGCCTGGTTCTACCCGCTGCCCGGAACGCTACGCAGGGCAAAAGCGGTTCTCGTCCTCCGTGCTTGCTTTTTCTCAGAAAGAGCCGTGGTGTGCGATTTCGCCGGAAAACGCGTTTTCGGCCGAAAACGTGTACGTTTGCACTTCCCCGCCACAGGGAAGCTGCTAGCCGGGAATTCTCTGCCTGGTTCTACCCGCTGCCCGGAACGCTACGCAGGGCAAAAGCGGTTCTCGTCCTCCGTGCTTGCTTTTTCTCAGAAAGAGCCGTGGTGTGCGTTTTCGCCGGAAAACGCGTTTTCGGCCGAAAACGTGTACGTTTGCACTTCCCCGCCACAGGGAAGCTGCTAGCCGGGAATTCTCTGCCTGGTTCTACCCGCTGCCCGGAACGCTACGCAGGGGAAAAGCGGTTCTCGTCCTCCGTGCTTGCTTTTTCTCAGAAAGAGCCGTGGTGTGCGATTTCGCCGGAAAACGCGTTTTCGGCCGAAAACGTGTACGTTTGCACTTCCCCGCCACAGGGAAGCTGTTAGCTGGGAATTCTCTGCCTGGTTCTATCCGCTGCCCGGAACGCTACGCAGGGCAAAAGCGGTTCTCGTCCTCCGTGCTTGCTTTTTCTCAGAAAGAGCCGTGGTGTGCGATTTCGCCGGAAAACGCGTTTTCGGCCGAAAACGTGTACGTTTGCACTTCCCCGCCACAGGGAAGCTGCTAGCCGGGAATTCTCTGCCTGGTTCTACCCGCTGCCCGGAACGCTACGCAGGGCAAAAGCGGTTCTCGTCCTCCGTGCTTGCTTTTTCTCAGAAAGAGCCGTGGTGTGCGATTTCGCCGGAAAACGCGTTTTCGGCCGAAAACGTGTACGTTTGCACTTCCCCGCCACAGGGAAGATGCTAGCCGGGAATTCTCTGCCTGGTTCTACCCGCTGCCCGGAACGCTACGCAGGGCAAAAGCGGTTCTCGTCCTCCGTGCTTGCTTTTTCTCAGAAAGAGCCGTGGTGTGCGATTTCGCCGGAAAACGCGTTTTCGGCCGAAAACGTGTACGTTTGCACTTCCCCGCCACAGGGAAGCTGCTAGCCGGGAATTCTCTGCCTGGTTCTACCCGCTGCCCGGAACGCTACGCAGGGCAAAAGCGGTTCTCGTCCTCCGTGCTTGCTTTTTCTCAGAAAGAGCCGTGGTGTGCGTTTTCGCCGGAAAACGCGTTTTCGGCCGAAAACGTGTACGTTTGCACTTGCCCGCCACAGGGAAGCTGCTAGCCGGGAATTCTCTGCCTGGTTCTACCCGCTGCCCGGAACGCTACGCAGGGCAAAAGCGGTTCTCGTCCTCCGTGCTTGCTTTTTCTCAGAAAGAGCCGTGGTGTGCGTTTTCGCCGGAAAACGCGTTTTCGGCCGAAAACGTGTACGTTTGCACTTCCCCGCCACACGGAAGCTGCTAGCCGGGAATTCTCTGCCTGGTTCTACCCGCTGCCCGGAACGCTACGCAGGGCAAAAGCGGTTCTCGTCCTCCGTGCTTGCTTTTTCTCAGAAAGTGCCGTGGTGTGCGATTTCGCCGGAAAACCCGTTTTCGGCCGAAAACGTGTACGTTTGCAATTCCCCGCCACAGGGAAGCTGCTAGCCGGGAATTCTCTGCCTGGTTCTACCCGCTGCCCGGAACGCTACGCAGGGCAAAAGCGGTTCTCGTCCTCCGTGCTTGCTTTTTCTCAGAAAGAGCCGTGGTGTGCGATTTCGCCGGAAAACGCGTTTTCGGCCGAAAACGTGTACGTTTGCACTTCCCCGCCACAGGGAAGCTGCTATCCGGGAATTCTCTGCCTGGTTCTACCCGCTGCCCGGAACGCTACGCAGGGCAAAAGCGGTTCTCGTCCTCCGTGCTTGCTTTTTCTCAGAAAGAGCCGTGGTGTGCGTTTTCGCCGGAAAACGCGTTTTCGGCCGAAAACGTGTACGTTTGCACTTCCCCGCCACAGGGAAGCTGCTATCCGGGAATTCTCTGCCTGGTTCTACCCGCTGCCCGGAACGCTACGCAGGGCAAAAGCGGTTCTCGTCCTCCGTGCTTGCTTTTTCTCAGAAAGAGCCGTGGTGTGCGTTTTCGCCGGAAAACGCGTTTTCGGCCGAAAACGTGTACGTTTGCACTTCCCCGCCACAGGGAAGCTGCTAGCCGGGAATTCTCTGCCTGGTTCTACCCGCTGCCCGGAACGCTACGCAGGGCAAAAGCGGTTCTCTTCCTCCGTGCTTGCTTTTTCTCAGAAAGAGCCGTGGTGTGCGATTTCGCCGGAAAACGCGTTTTCGGCCGAAAACGTGTACGTTTGCACTTGCCCGCCACAGGGAAGCTGCTAGCCGGGAATTCTCTGCCTGGTTCTACCCGCTGCCCGGAACGCTACGCAGGGCAAAAGCGGTTCTCGTCCTCCGTGCTTGCTTTTTCTCAGAAAGAGCCGTGGTGTGCGATTTCGCCGGAAAACGCGTTTTCGGCCGAAAACGTGTACGTTTGCACTTCCCCGCCACAGGGAAGCTGCTAGCCGGGAATTCTCTGCCTGGTTCTACCCGCTGCCCGGAACGCTACGCAGGGCAAAAGCGGTTCTCGTCCTCCGTGCTTGCTTTTTATCAGAAAGAGACGTGGTGTGCGATTTCGCCGGAAAACGCGTTTTCGGCCGAAAACGTGTACGTTTGCACTTCCCCGCCACAGGGAAGCTGCTAGCCGGGAATTCTCTGCCTGGTTCTACCCGCTGCCCGGAACGCTACGCAGGGCAAAAGCGGTTCTCGTCCTCCGTGCTTGCTTTTTCTCAGAAAGAGCCGTGGTGTGCGATTTCGCCGGAAAACCCGTTTTCGGCCGAAAACGTGTACGTTTGCACTTCCCCGCCACAGGGAAGCTGCTAGCCGGGAATTCTCTGCCTGGTTCTACCCGCTGCCCGGAACGCTACGCAGGGCAAAAGCGGTTCTCGTCCTCCGTGCTTGCTTTTTCTCAGAAAGAGCCGTGGTGTGCGATTTCGCCGGAAAACGCGTTTTCGGCCGAAAACGTGTACGTTTGCACTTCCCCGCCACAGGGAAGCTGCTAGCCGGGAATTCTCTGCCTGGTTCTACCCGCTGCCCGGAACGCTACGCAGGGCAAAAGCGGTTCTCGTCCTCCGTGCTTGCTTTTTCTCAGAAAGAGCCGTGGTGTGCGTTTTCGCCGGAAAACGCGTTTTCGGCCGAAAACGTGTACGTTTGCACTTCCCCGCCACAGGGAAGCTGCTAGCCGGGAATTCTCTGCCTGGTTCTACCCGCTGCCCGGAACGCTACGCAGGGCAAAAGCGGTTCTCGTCCTCCGTGCTTGCTTTTTCTCAGAAAGAGCCGTGGTGTGCGATTTCGCCGGAAAACGCGTTTTCGGCCGAAAACGTGTACGTTTGCACTTCCCCGCCACAGGGAAGCTGCTAGCCGGGAATTCTCTGCCTGGTTCTACCCGCTGCCCGGAACGCTACGCAGGGCAAAAGCGGTTCTCGTCCTCCGTGCTTGCTTTTTCTCAGAAAGAGCCGTGGTGTGCGATTTCGCCGGAAAACGCGTTTTCGGCCGAAAACGTGTACGTTTGCACTTCCCCGCCACAGGGAAGCTGCTAGCCGGGAATTCTCTGCCTGGTTCTACCCGCTGCCCGGAACGCTACGCAGGGCAAAAGCGGTTCTCGTCCTCCGTGCTTGCTTTTTCTCAGAAAGAGCCGTGGTGTGCGTTTTCGCCGGAAAACGCGTTTTCGGCCGAAAACGTGTACGTTTGCACTTCCCCGCCACAGGGAAGCTGCTAGCCGGGAATTCTCTGCCTGGTTCTACCCGCTGCCCGGAACGCTACGCAGGGCAAAAGCGGTTCTCGTCCTCCGTGCTTGCTTTTTCTCAGAAAGAGCCGTGGTGTGCGATTTCGCCGGAAAACGCGTTTTCGGCCGAAAACGTGTACGTTTGCACTTCCCCGCCACAGGGAAGCTGCTAGCCGGGAATTCTCTGCCTGGTTCTACCCGCTGCCCGGAACGCTACGCAGGGCAAAAGCGGTTCTCGTCCTCCGTGCTTGCTTTTTCTCAGAAAGAGCCGTGGTGTGCGATTTCGCCGGAAAACGCGTTTTCGGCCGAAAACGTGTACGTTTGCACTTCCCCGCCACAGGGAAGCTGCTAGCCGGGAATTCTCTGCCTGGTTCTACCCGCTGCCCGGAACGCTACGCAGGGCAAAAGCGGTTCTCGTCCTCCGTGCTTGCTTTTTCTCAGAAAGAGCCGTGGTGTGCGATTTCGCCGGAAAACGCGTTTTCGGCCGAAAACGTGTACGTTTGCACTTCCCCGCCACAGGGAAGCTGCTAGCCGGGAATTCTCTGCCTGGTTCTACCCGCTGCCCGGAACGCTACGCAGGGCAAAAGCGGTTCTCGTCCTCCGTGCTTGCTTTTTCTCAGAAAGAGCCGTGGTGTGCGATTTCGCCGGAAAACGCGTTTTCGGCCGAAAACGTGTACGTTTGCACTTCCCCGCCACAGGGAAGCTGCTAGCCGGGAATTCTCTGCCTGGTTCTACCCGCTGCCCGGAACGCTACGCAGGGCAAAAGCGGTTCTCGTCCTCCGTGCTTGCTTTTTCTCAGAAAGAGCCGTGGTGTGCGTTTTCGCCGGAAAACGCGTTTTCGGCCGAAAACGTGTACGTTTGCACTTCCCCGCCACAGGGAAGCTGCTATCCGGGAATTCTCTGCCTGGTTCTACCCGCTGCCCGGAACGCTACGCAGGGCAAAAGCGGTTCTCGTCCTCCGTGCTTGCTTTTTCTCAGAAAGAGCCGTGGTGTGCGTTTTCGCCGGAAAACGCGTTTTCGGCCGAAAACGTGTAGGTTTGCACTTCCCCGCCACAGGGAAGCTGCTAGCCGGGAATTCTCTGCCTGGTTCTACCCGCTGCCCGGAACGCTACGCAGGGCAAAAGCGGTTCTCGTCCTCCGTGCTTGCTTTTTCTCAGAAAGAGCCGTGGTGTGCGATTTCGCCGGAAAACGCGTTTTCGGCCGAAAACGTGTACGTTTGCACTTCCCCGCCACAGGGAAGCTGCTAGCCGGGAATTCTCTGCCTGGTTCTACCCGCTGCCCGGAACGCTACGCAGGGCAAAAGCGGTTCTCGTCCTCCGTGCTTGCTTTTTCTCAGAAAGAGCCGTGGTGTGCGTTTTCGCCGGAAAACGCGTTTTCGGCCGAAAACGTGTACGTTTGCACTTCCCCGCCACAGGGAAGCTGCTAGCCGGGAATTCTCAGCCTGGTTCTACCCGCTGCCCGGAACGCTACGCAGGGGAAAAGCGGTTCTCGTCCTCCGTGCTTGCTTTTTCTCAGAAAGAGCCGTGGTGTGCGATTTCGCCGGAAAACGCGTTTTCGGCCGAAAACGTGTACGTTTGCACTTCCCTGCCACAGGGAAGCTGCTAGCCGGGAATTCTCTGCCTGGTTCTACCCGCTGCCCGGAACGCTACGCAGGGCAAAAGCGGTTCTCGTCCTCCGTGCTTGCTTTTTCTCAGAAAGAGCCGTGGTGTGCGTTTTCGCCGGAAAACGCGTTTTCGGCCGAAAACGTGTACGTTTGCACTTCCCCGCCACAGGGAAGCTGTTAGCTGGGAATTCTCTGCCTGGTTCTATCCGCTGCCCGGAACGCTACGCAGGGCAAAAGCGGTTCTCATCCTCCGTGCTTGCTTTTTCTCAGAAAGAGCCGTGGTGTGCGATTTCGCCGGAAAACGCGTTTTCGGCCGAAAACGTGTACGTTTGCACTTGCCCGCCACAGGGAAGCTGTTAGCTGGGAATTCTCTGCCTGGTTCTATCCGCTGCCCGGAACGCTACGCAGGGCAAAAGCGGTTCTCATCCTCCGTGCTTGCTTTTTCTCAGAAAGAGACGTGGTGTGCGATTTCGCCGGAAAACGCGTTTTCGGCCGAAAACGTGTACGTTTGCACTTCCCCGCCACAGGGAAGCTGCTAGCCGGGAATTCTCTGCCTGGTTCTACCCGCTGCCCGGAACGCTACGCAGGGCAAAAGCGGTTCTCGTCCTCCGTGCTTGCTTTTTCTCAGAAAGAGCCGTGGTGTGCGATTTCGCCGGAAAACGCGTTTTCGGCCGAAAACGTGTACGTTTGCACTTCCCCGCCACAGGGAAGCTGCTAGCCGGGAATTCTCTGCCTGGTTCTACCCGCTGCCCGGAACGCTACGCAGGGCAAAAGCGGTTCTCGTCCTCCGTGCTTGCTTTTTCTCAGAAAGAGCCGTGGTGTGCGATTTCGCCGGAAAACGCGTTTTCGGCCGAAAACGTGTACGTTTGCACTTCCCCGCCACAGGGAAGCTGCTAGCCGGGAATTCTCTGCCTGGTTCTACCCGCTGCCCGGAACGCTACGCAGGGCAAAAGCGGTTCTCGTCCTCCGTGCTTGCTTTTTCTCAGAAAGAGCCGTGGTGTGCGATTTCGCCGGAAAACGCGTTTTCGGCCGAAAACGTGTACGTTTGCACTTCCCCGCCACAGGGAAGCTGCTATCCGGGAATTCTCTGCCTGGTTCTACCCGCTGCCCGGAACGCTACGCAGGGCAAAAGCGGTTCTCGTCCTCCGTGCTTGCTTTTTCTCAGAAAGAGCCGTGGTGTGCGTTTTCGCCGGAAAACGCGTTTTCGGCCGAAAACGTGTAGGTTTGCACTTCCCCGCCACAGGGAAGCTGCTAGCCGGGAATTCTCTGCCTGGTTCTACCCGCTGCCCGGAACGCTACGCAGGGCAAAAGCGGTTCTCGTCCTCCGTGCTTGCTTTTTCTCAGAAAGAGCCGTGGTGTGCGATTTCGCCGGAAAACGCGTTTTCGGCCGAAAACGTGTACGTTTGCACTTCCCCGCCACAGGGAAGCTGCTAGCCGGGAATTCTCTGCCTGGTTCTACCCGCTGCCCGGAACGCTACGCAGGGCAAAAGCGGTTCTCGTCCTCCGTGCTTGCTTTTTCTCAGAAAGAGCCGTGGTGTGCGTTTTCGCCGGAAAACGCGTTTTCGGCCGAAAACGTGTACGTTTGCACTTCCCCGCCACAGGGAAGCTGCTAGCCGGGAATTTTCTGCCTGGTTCTACCCGCTGCCCGGAACGCTACGCAGGGCAAAAGCGGTTCTCGTCCTCCGTGCTTGCTTTTTCTCAGAAAGAGCCGTGGTGTGCGATTTCGCCGGAAAACGCGTTTTCGGCCGAAAACGTGTACGTTTGCACTTCCCCGCCACAGGGAAGCTGCTAGCCGGGAATTCTCTGCCTGGTTCTACCCGCTGCCCGGAACGCTACGCAGGGCAAAAGCGGTTCTCGTCCTCCGTGCTTGCTTTTTCTCCGAAAGAGCCGTGGTGTGCGATTTCGCCGGAAAACGCGTTTTCGGCCGAAAACGTGTACGTTTGCACTTCCCCGCCACAGGGAAGCTGTTAGCCGGGAATTCTCTGCCTGGTTCTACCCGCTGCCCGGAACGCTACGCAGGGCAAAATCGGTTCTCGTCCTCCGTGCTTGCTTTTTCTCAGAAAGAGCCGTGGTGTGCGTTTTCGCCGGAAAACGCGTTTTCGGCCGAAAACGTGTACGTTTGCACTTCCCCGCCACAGGGAAGCTGCTAGCCGGGAATTCTCTGCCTGGTTCTACCCGCTGCCCGGAACGCTACGCAGGGCAAAAGCGGTTCTCGTCCTCCGTGCTTGCTTTTTCTCAGAAAGAGCCGTGGTGTGCGATTTCGCCGGAAAACGCGTTTTCGGCCGAAAACGTGTACGTTTGCACTTGCACGCCACAGGGAAGCTGCTAGCCGGGAATTCTCTGCCTGGTTCTACCCGCTGCCCGGAACGCTACGCAGGGCAAAAGCGGTTCTCGTCCTCCGTGCTTGCTTTTTCTCAGAAAGAGCCGTGGTGTGCGTTTTCGCCGGAAAACGCGTTTTCGGCCGAAAACGTGTACGTTTGCACTTCCCCGCCACAGGGAAGCTGCTAGCCGGGAATTCTCTGCCTGGTTCTACCCGCTGCCCGGAACGCTACGCAGGGCAAAAGCGGTTCTCGTCCTCCGTGCTTGCTTTTTCTCAGAAAGAGCCGTGGTGTGCGATTTCGCCGGAAAACGCGTTTTCGGCCGAAAACGTGTACGTTTGAACTTCCCCGCCACAGGGAAGCTGCTAGCCGGGAATTCTCTGCCTGGTTCTACCCGCTGCCCGGAACGCTACGCAGGGCAAAAGCGGTTCTCGTCCTCCGTGCTTGCTTTTTCTCAGAAAGAGCCGTGGTGTGCGTTTTCGCCGGAAAACGCGTTTTCGGCCAAAAACGTGTACGTTTGCACTTGCCCGCCACAGGGAAGCTGCTAGCCGGGAATTCTCTGCCTGGTTCTACCCGCTGCCCGGAACGCTACGCAGGGCAAAAGCGGTTCTCGTCCTCCGTGCTTGCTTTTTCTCCGAAAGAGCCGTGGTGTGCGATTTCGCCGGAAAACGCGTTTTCGGCCGAAAACGTGTACGTTTGCACTTCCCCGCCACAGGGAAGCTGCTATCCGGGAATTCTCTGCCTGGTTCTACCCGCTGCCCGGAACGCTACGCAGGGCAAAAGCGGTTCTCGTCCTCCGTGCTTGCTTTTTCTCAGAAAGAGCCGTGGTGTGCGTTTTCGCCGGAAAACGCGTTTTCGGCCGAAAACGTGTAGGTTTGCACTTCCCCGCCACAGGGAAGCTGCTAGCCGGGAATTCTCTGCCTGGTTCTACCCGCTGCCCGGAACGCTACGCAGGGCAAAAGCGGTTCTCGTCCTCCGTGCTTGCTTTTTCTCAGAAAGAGCCGTGGTGTGCGATTTCGCCGGAAAACGCGTTTTCGGCCGAAAACGTGTACGTTTGCACTTCCCCGCCACAGGGAAGCTGCTAGCCGGGAATTCTCTGCCTGGTTCTACCCGCTGCCCGGAACGCTACGCAGGGCAAAAGCGGTTCTCGTCCTCCGTGCTTGCTTTTTCTCAGAAAGAGCCGTGGTGTGCGTTTTCGCCGGAAAACGCGTTTTCGGCCGAAAACGTGTACGTTTGCACTTCCCCGCCACAGGGAAGCTGCTAGCCGGGAATTTTCTGCCTGGTTCTACCCGCTGCCCGGAACGCTACGCAGGGCAAAAGCGGTTCTCGTCCTCCGTGCTTGCTTTTTCTCAGAAAGAGCCGTGGTGTGCGATTTCGCCGGAAAACGCGTTTTCGGCCGAAAACGTGTACGTTTGCACTTCCCCGCCACAGGGAAGCTGCTAGCCGGGAATTCTCTGCCTGGTTCTACCCGCTGCCCGGAACGCTACGCAGGGCAAAAGCGGTTCTCGTCCTCCGTGCTTGCTTTTTCTCAGAAAGAGCCGTGGTGTGCGTTTTCGCCGGAAAACGCGTTTTCGGCCGAAAACGTGTACGTTTGCACTTCCCCGCCACAGGGAAGCTGTTAGCCGGGAATTCTCTGCCTGGTTCTACCCGCTGCCCGGAACGCTACGCAGGGCAAAATCGGTTCTCGTCCTCCGTGCTTGCTTTTTCTCAGAAAGAGCCGTGGTGTGCGTTTTCGCCGGAAAACGCGTTTTCGGCCGAAAACGTGTACGTTTGCACTTCCCCGCCACAGGGAAGCTGCTAGCCGGGAATTCTCTGCCTGGTTCTACCCGCTGCCCGGAACGCTACGCAGGGCAAAAGCGGTTCTCGTCCTCCGTGCTTGCTTTTTCTCCGAAAGAGCCGTGGTGTGCGATTTCGCCGGAAAACGCGTTTTCGGCCGAAAACGTGTACGTTTGCACTTGCACGCCACAGGGAAGCTGCTAGCCGGGAATTCTCTGCCTGGTTCTACCCGCTGCCCGGAACGCTACGCAGGGCAAAAGCGGTTCTCGTCCTCCGTGCTTGCTTTTTCTCAGAAAGAGCCGTGGTGTGCGTTTTCGCCGGAAAACGCGTTTTCGGCCGAAAACGTGTACGTTTGCACTTCCCCGCCACAGGGAAGCTGCTAGCCGGGAATTCTCTGCCTGGTTCTACCCGCTGCCCGGAACGCTACGCAGGGCAAAAGCGGTTCTCGTCCTCCGTGCTTGCTTTTTCTCAGAAAGAGCCGTGGTGTGCGATTTCGCCGGAAAACGCGTTTTCGGCCGAAAACGTGTACGTTTGCACTTCCCCGCCACAGGGAAGCTGCTAGCCGGGAATTCTCTGCCTGGTTCTACCCGCTGCCCGGAACGCTACGCAGGGCAAAAGCGGTTCTCGTCCTCCGTGCTTGCTTTTTCTCAGAAAGAGCCGTGGTGTGCGTTTTCGCCGGAAAACGCGTTTTCGGCCGAAAACGTGTACGTTTGCACTTCCCCGCCACAGGGAAGCTGCTAGCCGGGAATTCTCTGCCTGGTTCTACCCGCTGCCCGGAACGCTACGCAGGGCAAAATCGGTTCTCGTCCTCCGTGCTTGCTTTTTCTCAGAAAGAGCCGTGGTGTGCGATTTCGCCGGAAAACGCGTTTTCGGCCGAAAACGTGTACGTTTGCACTTCCCCGCCACAGGGAAGCTGCTAGCCGGGAATTCTCTGCCTGGTTCTACCCGCTGCCCGGAACGCTACGCAGGGCAAAAGCGGTTCTCGTCCTCCGTGCTTGCTTTTTCTCAGAAAGAGCCGTGGTGTGCGTTTTCGCCGGAAAACGCGTTTTCGGCCGAAAACGTGTACGTTTGCAGTTCCCCGCCACAGGGAAGCTGCTAGCCGGGAATTCTCTGCCTGGTTCTACCCGCTGCCCGGAACGCTACGCAGGGCAAAAGCGGTTCTCGTCCTCCGTGCTTGCTTTTTCTCAGAAAGAGCCGTGGTGTGCGATTTCGCCGGAAAACGCGTTTTCGGCCGAAAACGTGTACGTTTGCACTTCCCCGCCACAGGGAAGCTGCTAGCCGGGAATTCTCTGCCTGGTTCTAGCCGCTGCCCGGAACGCTACGCAGAGCAAAAGCGGTTCTCGTCCTCCGTGCTTGCTTTTTCTCAGAAAGAGCCGTGGAGTTCGATTTCGCCGGAAAACGCGTTTTCGGCCGAAAACGTGTACGTTTGCACTTCCCCGCCACAGGGAAGCTGCTAGCCGGGAATTCTCTGCCTGGTTCTACCCGCTGCCCGGAACGCTACGCAGGGCAAAAGCGGTTCTCGTCCTCCGTGCTTGCTTTTTCTCAGAAAGAGCCGTGGTGTGCGATTTCGCCGGAAAACGCGTTTTCGGCCGAAAACGTGTACGTTTGCACTTGCCCGCCACAGGGAAGCTGCTAGCCAGGAATTCTCTGCCTGGTTCTACCCGCTGCCCGGAACGCTACGCAGGGCAAAAGCGGTTCTCGTCCTCCGTGCTTGCTTTTTCTCAGAAAGAGCCGTGGTGTGCGTTTTCGCCGGAAAACGCGTTTTCGGCCGAAAACGTGTACGTTTGCACTTCCCCGCCACAGGGAAGCTGTTAGCCGGGAATTCTCTGCCTGGTTCTACCCGCTGCCCGGAACGCTACGCAGGGCAAAAGCGGTTCTCGTCCTCCGTGCTTGCTTTTTCTCAGAAAGAGCCGTGGTGTGCGTTTTCGCCGGAAAACGCGTTTTCGGCCGAAAACGTGTACGTTTGCACTTCCCCGCCACAGGGAAGCTGCTAGCCGGGAATTCTCTGCCTGGTTCTACCCGCTGCCCGGAACGCTACGCAGGGCAAAAGCGGTTCTCGTCCTCCGTGCTTGCTTTTTCTCAGAAAGAGCCGTGGTGTGCGATTTCGCCGGAAAACGCGTTTTCGGCCGAAAACGTGTACGTTTGCACTTGCCCGCCACAGGGAAGCTGCTAGCCGGGAATTCTCTGCCTGGTTCTACCCGCTGCCCGGAACGCTACGCAGGGCAAAAGCGGTTCTCGTCCTCCGTGCTTGCTTTTTCTCCGAAAGAGCCGTGGTGTGCGATTTCGCCGGAAAACGCGTTTTCGGCCGAAAACGTGTACGTTTGCACTTGCACGCCACAGGGAAGCTGCTAGCCGGGAATTCTCTGCCTGGTTCTACCCGCTGCCCGGAACGCTACGCAGGGCAAAAGCGGTTCTCGTCCTCCGTGCTTGCTTTTTCTCAGAAAGAGCCGTGGTGTGCGTTTTCGCCGGAAAACGCGTTTTCGGCCAAAAACGTGTACGTTTGCACTTCCCCGCCACAGGGAAGCTGCTAGCCGGGAATTCTCTGCCTGGTTCTACCCGCTGCCCGGAACGCTACGCAGGGCAAAAGCGGTTCTCGTCCTCCGTGCTTGCTTTTTCTCAGAAAGAGCCGTGGTGTGCGTTTTCGCCGGAAAACGCGTTTTCGGCCGAAAACGTGTACGTTTGCACTTCCCCGCCACAGGGAAGCTGCTAGCCGGGAATTCTCTGCCTGGTTCTACCCGCTGCCCGGAACGCTACGCAGGGCAAAAGCGGTTCTCGTCCTCCGTGCTTGCTTTTTCTCAGAAAGAGCCGTGGTGTGCGATTTCGCCGGAAAACGCGTTTTCGGCCGAAAACGTGTACGTTTGCACTTCCCCGCCACAGGGAAGCTGCTAGCCGGGAATTCTCTGCGTGGTTCTAGCCGCTGCCCGGAACGCTACGCAGAGCAAAAGCGGTTCTCGTCCTCCGTGCTTGCTTTTTCTCAGAAAGAGCCGTGGTGTGCGTTTTCGCCGGAAAACGCGTTTTCGGCCGAAAACGTGTACGTTTGCACTTCCCCGCCACAGGGAAGCTGCTAGCCGGGAATTCTCTGCCTGGTTCTACCCGCTGCCCGGAACGCTACGCAGGGCAAAAGCGGTTCTCGTCCTCCGTGCTTGCTTTTTCTCAGAAAGAGCCGTGGTGTGCGATTTCGCCGGAAAACGCGTTTTCGGCCGAAAACGTGTACGTTTGCACTTCCCCGCCACAGGGAAGCTGCTAGCCGGGAATTCTCTGCCTGGTTCTACCCGCTGCCCGGAACGCTACGCAGGGCAAAAGCGGTACTCGTCCTCCGTGCTTGCTTTTTCTCAGAAAGAGCCGTGGTGTGCGATTTCGCCGGAAAACGCGTTTTCGGCCGAAAACGTGTACGTTTGCACTTCCCCGCCACAGGGAAGCTGCTAGCCGGGAATTCTCTGCCTGGTTCTACCCGCTGCCCGGAACGCTACGCAGGGCAAAAGCGGTTCTCGTCCTCCGTGCTTGCTTTTTATCAGAAAGAGACGTGGTGTGCGATTTCGCCGGAAAACGCGTTCTCGGCCGAAAACGTGTACGTTTGCACTTCCCCGCCACAGGGAAGCTGTTAGCCGGGAATTCTCTGCCTGGTTCTACCCGCTGCCCGGAACGCTACGCAGGGCAAAAGCGGTTCTCGTCCTCCGTGCTTGCTTTTTCTCAGAAAGAGCCGTGGTGTGCGATTTCGCCGGAAAACGCGTTTTCGGCCGAAAACGTGTACGTTTGCACTTCCCCGCCACAGGGAAGCTGCTAGCCGGGAATTCTCTGCCTGGTTCTACCCGCTGCCCGGAACGCTACGCAGGGCAAAAGCGGTTCTCGTCCTCCGTGCTTGCTTTTTCTCAGAAAGAGCCGTGGTGTGCGATTTCGCCGGAAAACGCGTTTTCGGCCGAAAACGTGTACGTTTGCACTTCCCCGCCACAGGGAAGCTGCTAGCCGGGAATTCTCTGCCTGGTTCTACCCGCTGCCCGGAACGCTACGCAGGGCAAAAGCGGTTCTCGTCCTCCGTGCTTGCTTTTTCTCAGAAAGAGCCGTGGTGTGCGTTTTCGCCGGAAAACGCGTTTTCGGCCGAAAACGTGTACGTTTGCAGTTCCCCGCCACAGGGAAGCTGCTAGCCGGGAATTCTCTGCCTGGTTCTACCCGCTGCCCGGAACGCTACGCAGGGCAAAAGCGGTTCTCGTCCTCCGTGCTTGCTTTTTCTCAGAAAGAGCCGTGGTGTGCGATTTCGCCGGAAAACGCGTTTTCGGCCGAAAACGTGTACGTTTGCACTTCCCCGCCACAGGGAAGCTGCTAGCCGGGAATTCTCTGCCTGGTTCTAGCCGCTGCCCGGAACGCTACGCAGAGCAAAAGCGGTTCTCGTCCTCCGTGCTTGCTTTTTCTCAGAAAGAGCCGTGGAGTTCGATTTCGCCGGAAAACGCGTTTTCGGCCGAAAACGTGTACGTTTGCACTTCCCCGCCACAGGGAAGCTGCTAGCCGGGAATTCTCTGCCTGGTTCTACCCGCTGCCCGGAACGCTACGCAGGGCAAAAGCGGTTCTCGTCCTCCGTGCTTGCTTTTTCTCAGAAAGAGCCGTGGTGTGCGTTTTCGCCGGAAAACGCGTTTTCGGCCGAAAACGTGTACGTTTGCACTTCCCCGCCACAGGGAAGCTGCTAGCCAGGAATTCTCTGCCTGGTTCTACCCGCTGCCCGGAACGCTACGCAGGGCAAAAGCGGTTCTCGTCCTCCGTGCTTGCTTTTTCTCAGAAAGAGCCGTGGTGTGCGTTTTCGCCGGAAAACGCGTTTTCGGCCGAAAACGTGTACGTTTGCACTTCCCCGCCACAGGGAAGCTGTTAGCCGGGAATTCTCTGCCTGGTTCTACCCGCTGCCCGGAACGCTACGCAGGGCAAAAGCGGTTCTCGTCCTCCGTGCTTGCTTTTTCTCAGAAAGAGCCGTGGTGTGCGTTTTCGCCGGAAAACGCGTTTTCGGCCGAAAACGTGTACGTTTGCACTTCCCCGCCACAGGGAAGCTGCTAGCCGGGAATTCTCTGCCTGGTTCTACCCGCTGCCCGGAACGCTACGCAGGGCAAAAGCGGTTCTCGTCCTCCGTGCTTGCTTTTTCTCAGAAAGAGCCGTGGTGTGCGATTTCGCCGGAAAACGCGTTTTCGGCCGAAAACGTGTACGTTTGCACTTCCCCGCCACAGGGAAGCTGCTAGCCGGGAATTCTCTGCCTGGTTCTACCCGCTGCCCGGAACGCTACGCAGGGCAAAAGCGGTTCTCGTCCTCCGTGCTTGCTTTTTCTCAGAAAGAGACGTGGTGTGCGATTTCGCCGGAAAACGCGTTTTCGGCCGAAAACGTGTACGTTTGCACTTGCCCGCCACAAGGAAGCTGCTAGCCGGGAATTCTCTGCCTGGTTCTACCCGCTGCCCGGAACGCTACGCAGGGCAAAAGCGGTTCTCGTCCTCCGTGCTTGCTTTTTCTCCGAAAGAGCCGTGGTGTGCGATTTCGCCGGAAAACGCGTTTTCGGCCGAAAACGTGTACGTTTGCACTTGCACGCCACAGGGAAGCTGCTAGCCGGGAATTCTCTGCCTGGTTCTACCCGCTGCCCGGAACGCTACGCAGGGCAAAAGCGGTTCTCGTCCTCCGTGCTTGCTTTTTCTCAGAAAGAGCCGTGGTGTGCGTTTTCGCCGGAAAACGCGTTTTCGGCCGAAAACGTGTACGTTTGCACTTCCCCGCCACAGGGAAGCTGCTAGCCGGGAATTCTCTGCCTGGTTCTACCCGCTGCCCGGAACGCTACGCAGGGCAAAAGCGGTTCTCGTCCTCCGTGCTTGCTTTTTCTCAGAAAGAGCCGTGGTGTGCGTTTTCGCCGGAAAACGCGCTTTCGGCCGAAAACGTGTACGTTTGCACTTCCCCGCCACAGGGAAGCTGCTAGCCGGGAATTCTCTGCCTGGTTCTACCCGCTGCCCGGAACGCTACGCAGGGCAAAAGCGGTTCTCGTCCTCCGT
Source organism: Athene noctua (assembly GCF_965140245.1). NCBI lineage: Eukaryota > Metazoa > Chordata > Aves > Strigiformes > Strigidae > Athene > Athene noctua. The sequence continues at coordinate 22,885 of NW_027438090.1, forward strand.
GCTTGCTTTTTCTCAGAAAGAGCCGTGGTGTGCGATTTCGCCGGAAAACGCGTTTTCGGCCGAAAACGTGTACGTTTGCACTTCCCCGCCACAGGGAAGCTGCTAGCCGGGAATTCTCTGCCTGGTTCTACCCGCTGCCCGGAACGCTACGCAGGGCAAAAGCGGTTCTCGTCCTCCGTGCTTGCTTTTTCTCAGAAAGAGCCGTGGTGTGCGATTTCGCCGGAAAACGCGTTTTCGGCCGAAAACGTGTACGTTTGCACTTCCCCGCCACAGGGAAGCTGCTAGCCGGGAATTCTCTGCCTGGTTCTACCCGCTGCCCGGAACGCTACGCAGGGCAAAAGCGGTTCTCGTCCTCCGTGCTTGCTTTTTCTCAGAAAGAGCCGTGGTGTGCGTTTTCGCCGGAAAACGCGTTTTCGGCCAAAAACGTGTACGTTTGCACTTGCCCGCCACAGGGAAGCTGCTAGCCGGGAATTCTCTGCCTGGTTCTACCCGCTGCCCGGAACGCTACGCAGGGCAAAAGCGGTTCTCGTCCTCCGTGCTTGCTTTTTCTCAGAAAGAGCCGTGGTGTGCGATTTCGCCGGAAAACGCGTTTTCGGCCGAAAACGTGTACGTTTGCACTTCCCCGCCACAGGGAAGCTGCTAGCCGGGAATTCTCTGCCTGGTTCTACCCGCTGCCCGGAACGCTACGCAGGGCAAAAGCGGTTCTCGTCCTCCGTGCTTGCTTTTTCTCAGAAAGAGCCGTGGTGTGCGATTTCGCCGGAAAACGCGTTTTCGGCCGAAAACGTGTACGTTTGCACTTCCCCGCCACAGGGAAGCTGCTAGCCGGGAATTCTCTGCGTGGTTCTAGCCGCTGCCCGGAACGCTACGCAGAGCAAAAGCGGTTCTCGTCCTCCGTGCTTGCTTTTTCTCAGAAAGAGCCGTGGTGTGCGTTTTCGCCGGAAAACGCGTTTTCGGCCGAAAACGTGTACGTTTGCACTTCCCCGCCACAGGGAAGCTGCTAGCCGGGAATTCTCTGCCTGGTTCTACCCGCTGCCCGGAACGCTACGCAGGGCAAAAGCGGTTCTCGTCCTCCGTGCTTGCTTTTTCTCAGAAAGAGCCGTGGTGTGCGTTTTCGCCGGAAAACGCGTTTTCGGCCGAAAACGTGTACGTTTGCACTTCCCCGCCACAGGGAAGCTGCTAGCCGGGAATTCTCTGCCTGGTTCTACCCGCTGCCCGGAACGCTACGCAGGGCAAAAGCGGTTCTCGTCCTCCGTGCTTGCTTTTTATCAGAAAGAGACGTGGTGTGCGATTTCGCCGGAAAACGCGTTCTCGGCCGAAAACGTGTACGTTTGCACTTCCCCGCCACAGGGAAGCTGTTAGCCGGGAATTCTCTGCCTGGTTCTACCCGCTGCCCGGAACGCTACGCAGGGCAAAAGCGGTTCTCGTCCTCCGTGCTTGCTTTTTCTCAGAAAGAGCCGTGGTGTGCGATTTCGCCGGAAAACGCGTTTTCGACCGAAAACGTGTACGTTTGCACTTCCCCGCCACAGGGAAGCTGCTAGCCGGGAATTCTCTGCCTGGTTCTACCCGCTGCCCGGAACGCTACGCAGGGCAAAAGCGGTACTCGTCCTCCGTGCTTGCTTTTTCTCAGAAAGAGCCGTGGTGTGCGATTTCGCCGGAAAACGCGTTTTCGGCCGAAAACGTGTACGTTTGCACTTCCCCGCCACAAGGAAGCTGCTAGCCGGGAATTCTCTGCGTGGTTCTAGCCGCTGCCCGGAACGCTACGCAGAGCAAAAGCGGTTCTCGTCCTCCGCCCTTGCTTTTTCTCAGAAAGAGCCGTGGAGTTCGATTTCGCCGGAAAACGCGTTTTCGGCCGAAAACGTGTACGTTTGCACTTCCCCGCCACAGGGAAGCTGCTAGCCGGGAATTCTCTGCCTGGTTCTACCCGCTGCCCGGAACGCTACGCAGGGCAAAAGCGGTTCTCGTCCTCCGTGCTTGCTTTTTCTCAGAAAGAGCCGTGGTGTGCGTTTTCGCCGGAAAACGCGTTTTCGGCCGAAAACGTGTACGTTTGCACTTCCCCGCCACAGGGAAGCTGCTAGCCGGGAATTCTCTGCCTGGTTCTACCCGCTGCCCGGAACGCTACGCAGGGCAAAAGCGGTTCTCGTCCTCCGTGCTTGCTTTTTCTCAGAAAGAGCCGTGGTGTGCGATTTCGCCGGAAAACGCGTTTTCGGCCGAAAACGTGTACGTTTGCACTTCCCCGCCACAGGGAAGCTGCTAGCCGGGAATTCTCTGCCTGGTTCTACCCGCTGCCCGGAACGCTACGCAGGGCAAAAGCGGTACTCGTCCTCCGTGCTTGCTTTTTCTCCGAAAGAGCCGTGGTGTGCGATTTCGCCGGAAAACGCGTTTTCGGCCGAAAACGTGCACGTTTGCACTTCCCCGCCACAGGGAAGCTGCTAGCCGGGAAATCTCTGCGTGGTTCTAGCCGCTGCCCGGAACGCTACGCAGAGCAAAAGCGGTTCTCGTCCTCCGTGCTTGCTTTTTCTCAGAAAGAGCCGTGGAGTTCGATTTCGCCGGAAAACGCGTTTTCGGCCGAAAACGTGTACGTTTGCACTTCCCCGCCACAGGGAAGCTGCTAGCCGGGAATTCTCTGCCTGGTTCTACCCGCTGCCCGGAACGCTACGCAGGGCAAAAGCGGTTCTCGTCCTCCGTGCTTGCTTTTTCTCAGAAAGAGCCGTGGTGTGCGTTTTCGCCGGAAAACGCGTTTTCGGCCGAAATCGTGTACGTTTGCACTTCCCCGCCACAGGGAAGCTGCTAGCCGGGAATTCTCTGCCTGGTTCTACCCGCTGCCCGGAACGCTACGCAGGGCAAAAGCGGTTCTCGTCCTCCGTGCTTGCTTTTTCTCAGAAAGAGCCGTGGTGTGCGATTTCGCCGGAAAACGCGTTTTCGGCCGAAAACGTGTACGTTTGCACTTCCCCGCCACAGGGAAGCTGTTAGCCGGGAATTCTCTGCCTGGTTCTACCCGCTGCCCGGAACGCTACGCAGGGCAAAAGCGGTTCTCGTCCTCCGTGCTTGCTTTTTCTCAGAAAGAGCCGTGGTGTGCGATTTCGCCGGAAAACGCGTTTTCGGCCGAAAACGTGTACGTTTGCACTTCCCCGCCACAGGGAAGCTGCTAGCCGGGAATTCTCTGCCTGGTTCTACCCGCTGCCCGGAACGCTACGCAGGGCAAAAGCGGTTCTCGTCCTCCGTGCTTGCTTTTTCTCAGAAAGAGCCGTGGTGTGCGTTTTCGCCGGAAAACGCGTTTTCGGCCGAAAACGTGTACGTTTGCACTTCCCCGCCACAGGGAAGCTGCTAGCCGGGAATTCTCTGCCTGGTTCTACCCGCTGCCCGGAACGCTACGCAGGGCAAAAGCGGTTCTCGTCCTCCGTGCTTGCTTTTTCTCAGAAAGAGCCGTGGTGTGCGTTTTCGCCGGAAAACGCGTTTTCGGCCGAAAACGTGTACGTTTGCACTTCCCCGCCACAGGGAAGCTGCTAGCCGGGAATTCTCTGCCTGGTTCTACCCGCTGCCCGGAACGCTACGCAGGGCAAAAGCGGTTCTCGTCCTCCGTGCTTGCTTTTTCTCAGAAAGAGCCGTGGTGTGCGATTTCGCCGGAAAACGCGTTTTCGGCCGAAAACGTGTACGTTTGCACTTCCCCGCCACAGGGAAGCTGCTAGCCGGGAATTCTCTGCCTGGTTCTACCCGCTGCCCGGAACGCTACGCAGGGCAAAAGCGGTTCTCGTCCTCCGTGCTTGCTTTTTCTCAGAAAGAGCCGTGGTGTGCGTTTTCGCCGGAAAACGCGTTTTCGGCCGAAAACGTGTACGTTTGCACTTCCCCGCCACAGGGAAGCTGCTAGCCGGGATTCTCTGCCTGGTTCTACCCGCTGCCCGGAACGCTACGCAGGGCAAAAGCGGTTCTCGTCCTCCGTGCTTGCTTTTTCTCAGAAAGAGCCGTGGTGTGCGATTTCGCCGGAAAACGCGTTTTCGGCCGAAAACGTGTACGTTTGCACTTCCCCGCCACAGGGAAGCTGCTAGCCGGGAATTCTCTGCCTGGTTCTACCCGCTGCCCGGAACGCTACGCAGGGCAAAAGCGGTTCTCGTCCTCCGTGCTTGCTTTTTCTCAGAAAGAGCCGTGGTGTGCGATTTCGCCGGAAAACGCGTTTTCGGCCGAAAACGTGTACGTTTGCACTTCCCCGCCACAGGAAAGCTGCTAGCCGGGAATTCTCTGCCTGGTTCTACCCGCTGCCCGGAACGCTACGCAGGGCAAAAGCGGTTCTCGTCCTCCGTGCTTGCTTTTTCTCAGAAAGAGCCGTGGTGTGCGTTTTCGCCGGAAAACGCGTTTTCGGCCGAAAACGTGTACGTTTGCACTTCCCCGCCACAGGGAAGCTGCTAGCCGGGAATTCTCTGCCTGGTTCTACCCGCTGCCCGGAACGCTACGCAGGGCAAAAGCGGTTCTCGTCCTCCGTGCTTGCTTTTTCTCAGAAAGAGCCGTGGTGTGCGTTTTCGCCGGAAAACGCGTTTTCGGCCGAAAACGTGTACGTTTGCACTTCCCCGCCACAGGGAAGCTGCTAGCCGGGAATTCTCTGCCTGGTTCTACCCGCTGCCCGGAACGCTACGCAGGGCAAAAGCGGTTCTCGTCCTCCGTGCTTGCTTTTTCTCAGAAAGAGCCGTGGTGTGCGATTTCGCCGGAAAACGCGTTTTCGGCCGAAAACGTGTACGTTTGCACTTCCCCGCCACAGGGAAGCTGCTAGCCGGGAATTCTCTGCCTGGTTCTACCCGCTGCCCGGAACGCTACGCAGGGCAAAAGCGGTTCTCGTCCTCCGTGCTTGCTTTTTCTCAGAAAGAGCCGTGGTGTGCGATTTCGCCGGAAAACGCGTTTTCGGCCGAAAACGTGTACGTTTGCACTTCCCCGCCACAGGGAAGCTGCTAGCCGGGAATTCTCTGCCTGGTTCTACCCGCTGCCCGGAACGCTACGCAGGGCAAAAGCGGTTCTCGTCCTCCGTGCTTGCTTTTTCTCAGAAAGAGCCGTGGTGTGCGATTTCGCCGGAAAACGCGTTTTCGGCCGAAAACGTGTACGTTTGCACTTCCCCGCCACAGGGAAGCTGCTAGCCGGGAATTCTCTGCCTGGTTCTACCCGCTGCCCGGAACGCTACGCAGGGCAAAAGCGGTTCTCGTCCTCCGTGCTTGCTTTTTCTCAGAAAGAGCCGTGGTGTGCGATTTCGCCGGAAAACGCGTTTTCGGCCGAAAACGTGTACGTTTGCACTTCCCCGCCACAGGGAAGCTGCTAGCCGGGAATTCTCTGCCTGGTTCTACCCGCTGCCCGGAACGCTACGCAGGGCAAAAGCGGTTCTCGTCCTCCGTGCTTGCTTTTTCTCAGAAAGAGCCGTGGTGTGCGTTTTCGCCGGAAAACGCGTTTTCGGCCGAAAACGTGTACGTTTGCACTTCCCCGCCACAGGGAAGCTGCTAGCCGGGAATTCTCTGCCTGGTTCTACCCGCTGCCCGGAACGCTACGCAGGGCAAAAGCGGTTCTCGTCCTCCGTGCTTGCTTTTTCTCAGAAAGAGCCGTGGTGTGCGATTTCGCCGGAAAACGCGTTTTCGGCCGAAAACGTGTACGTTTGCACTTCCCCGCCACAGGGAAGCTGCTAGCCGGGAATTCTCTGCCTGGTTCTACCCGCTGCCCGGAACGCTACGCAGGGCAAAAGCGGTACTCGTCCTCCGTGCTTGCTTTTTCTCAGAAAGAGCCGTGGTGTGCGATTTCGCCGGAAAACGCGTTTTCGGCCGAAAACGTGTACGTTTGCACTTCCCCGCCACAGGGAAGCTGCTAGCCGGGAATTCTCTGCCTGGTTCTACCCGCTGCCCGGAACGCTACGCAGGGCAAAAGCGGTTCTCGTCCTCCGTGCTTGCTTTTTCTCAGAAAGAGCCGTGGTGTGCGTTTTCGCCGGAAAACGCGTTTTCGGCCGAAAACGTGTACGTTTGCACTTCCCCGCCACAGGGAAGCTGCTAGCCGGGAATTCTCTGCCTGGTTCTACCCGCTGCCCGGAACGCTACGCAGGGCAAAAGCGGTTCTCGTCCTCCGTGCTTGCTTTTTCTCAGAAAGAGCCGTGGTGTGCGTTTTCGCCGGAAAACGCGTTTTCGGCCGAAAACGTGTACGTTTGCACTTCCCCGCCACAGGGAAGCTGCTAGCCGGGAATTCTCTGCCTGGTTCTACCCGCTGCCCGGAACGCTACGCAGGGCAAAAGCGGTTCTCGTCCTCCGTGCTTGCTTTTTCTCAGAAAGAGCCGTGGTGTGCGTTTTCGCCGGAAAACGCGTTTTCGGCCGAAAACGTGTACGTTTGCACTTCCCCGCCACAGGGAAGCTGCTAGCCGGGAATTCTCTGCCTGGTTCTACCCGCTGCCCGGAACGCTACGCAGGGCAAAAGCGGTTCTCGTCCTCCGTGCTTGCTTTTTCTCAGAAAGAGCCGTGGTGTGCGATTTCGCCGGAAAACGCGTTTTCGGCCGAAAACGTGTACGTTTGCACTTCCCCGCCACAGGGAAGCTGCTAGCCGGGAATTCTCTGCCTGGTTCTACCCGCTGCCCGGAACGCTACGCAGGGCAAAAGCGGTTCTCGTCCTCCGTGCTTGCTTTTTCTCAGAAAGAGCCGTGGTGTGCGATTTCGCCGGAAAACGCGTTTTCGGCCGAAAACGTGTACGTTTGCACTTCCCCGCCACAGGGAAGCTGCTAGCCGGGAATTCTCTGCCTGGTTCTACCCGCTGCCCGGAACGCTACGCAGGGCAAAAGCGGTTCTCGTCCTCCGTGCTTGCTTTTTCTCAGAAAGAGCCGTGGTGTGCGATTTCGCCGGAAAACGCGTTTTCGGCCGAAAACGTGTACGTTTGCACTTCCCCGCCACAGGGAAGCTGCTAGCCGGGAATTCTCTGCCTGGTTCTACCCGCTGCCCGGAACGCTACGCAGGGCAAAAGCGGTTCTCGTCCTCCGTGCTTGCTTTTTCTCAGAAAGAGCCGTGGTGTGCGTTTTCGCCGGAAAACGCGTTTTCGGCCGAAAACGTGTACGTTTGCACTTCCCCGCCACAGGGAAGCTGCTAGCCGGGAATTCTCTGCCTGGTTCTACCCGCTGCCCGGAACGCTACGCAGGGCAAAAGCGGTTCTCGTCCTCCGTGCTTGCTTTTTCTCAGAAAGAGCCGTGGTGTGCGATTTCGCCGGAAAACGCGTTTTCGGCCGAAAACGTGTACGTTTGCACTTCCCCGCCACAGGGAAGCTGCTAGCCGGGAATTCTCTGCCTGGTTCTACCCGCTGCCCGGAACGCTACGCAGGGCAAAAGCGGTTCTCGTCCTCCGTGCTTGCTTTTTCTCAGAAAGAGCCGTGGTGTGCGTTTTCGCCGGAAAACGCGTTTTCGGCCGAAAACGTGTACGTTTGCACTTCCCCGCCACAGGGAAGCTGCTAGCCGGGAATTCTCTGCCTGGTTCTACCCGCTGCCCGGAACGCTACGCAGGGCAAAAGCGGTTCTCGTCCTCCGTGCTTGCTTTTTCTCAGAAAGAGCCGTGGTGTGCGATTTCGCCGGAAAACGCGTTTTCGGCCGAAAACGTGTACGTTTGCACTTCCCGCCACAGGGAAGCTGCTAGCCGGGAATTCTCTGCCTGGTTCTACCCGCTGCCCGGAACGCTACGCAGGGCAAAAGCGGTTCTCGTCCTCCGTGCTTGCTTTTTCTCAGAAAGAGCCGTGGTGTGCGATTTCGCCGGAAAACGCGTTTTCGGCCGAAAACGTGTACGTTTGCACTTCCCCGCCACAGGGAAGCTGCTAGCCGGGAATTCTCTGCCTGGTTCTACCCGCTGCCCGGAACGCTACGCAGGGCAAAAGCGGTTCTCGTCCTCCGTGCTTGCTTTTTCTCAGAAAGAGCCGTGGTGTGCGATTTCGCCGGAAAACGCGTTTTCGGCCGAAAACGTGTACGTTTGCACTTCCCCGCCACAGGGAAGCTGCTAGCCGGGAATTCTCTGCCTGGTTCTACCCGCTGCCCGGAACGCTACGCAGGGCAAAAGCGGTTCTCGTCCTCCGTGCTTGCTTTTTCTCAGAAAGAGCCGTGGTGTGCGTTTTCGCCGGAAAACGCGTTTTCGGCCGAAAACGTGTACGTTTGCACTTCCCCGCCACAGGGAAGCTGCTAGCCGGGAATTCTCTGCCTGGTTCTACCCGCTGCCCGGAACGCTACGCAGGGCAAAAGCGGTTCTCGTCCTCCGTGCTTGCTTTTTCTCAGAAAGAGCCGTGGTGTGCGATTTCGCCGGAAAACGCGTTTTCGGCCGAAAACGTGTACGTTTGCACTTCCCCGCCACAGGGAAGCTGCTAGCCGGGAATTCTCTGCCTGGTTCTACCCGCTGCCCGGAACGCTACGCAGGGCAAAAGCGGTTCTCGTCCTCCGTGCTTGCTTTTTCTCAGAAAGAGCCGTGGTGTGCGATTTCGCCGGAAAACGCGTTTTCGGCCGAAAACGTGTACGTTTGCACTTCCCCGCCACAGGGAAGCTGCTAGCCGGGAATTCTCTGCCTGGTTCTACCCGCTGCCCGGAACGCTACGCAGGGCAAAAGCGGTTCTCGTCCTCCGTGCTTGCTTTTTCTCAGAAAGAGCCGTGGTGTGCGATTTCGCCGGAAAACGCGTTTTCGGCCGAAAACGTGTACGTTTGCACTTCCCCGCCACAGGGAAGCTGCTAGCCGGGAATTCTCTGCCTGGTTCTACCCGCTGCCCGGAACGCTACGCAGGGCAAAAGCGGTTCTCGTCCTCCGTGCTTGCTTTTTCTCAGAAAGAGCCGTGGTGTGCGTTTTCGCCGGAAAACGCGTTTTCGGCCGAAAACGTGTACGTTTGCACTTCCCCGCCACAGGGAAGCTGCTAGCCGGGAATTCTCTGCCTGGTTCTACCCGCTGCCCGGAACGCTACGCAGGGAAAAAGCGGTTCTCGTCCTCCGTGCTTGCTTTTTCTCAGAAAGAGCCGTGGTGTGCGATTTCGCCGGAAAACGCGTTTTCGGCCGAAAACGTGTACGTTTGCACTTCCCCGCCACAGGGAAGCTGCTAGCCGGGAATTCTCTGCCTGGTTCTACCCGCTGCCCGGAACGCTACGCAGGGCAAAAGCGGTTCTCGTCCTCCGTGCTTGCTTTTTCTCAGAAAGAGCCGTGGTGTGCGTTTTCGCCGGAAAACGCGTTTTCGGCCGAAAACGTGTACGTTTGCACTTCCCCGCCACAGGGAAGCTGCTAGCCGGGAATTCTCTGCCTGGTTCTACCCGCTGCCCGGAACGCTACGCAGGGCAAAAGCGGTTCTCGTCCTCCGTGCTTGCTTTTTCTCAGAAAGAGCCGTGGTGTGCGTTTTCGCCGGAAAACGCGTTTTCGGCCGAAAACGTGTACGTTTGCACTTCCCCGCCACAGGGAAGCTGCTAGCCGGGAATTCTCTGCCTGGTTCTACCCGCTGCCCGGAACGCTACGCAGGGCAAAAGCGGTTCTCGTCCTCCGTGCTTGCTTTTTCTCAGAAAGAGCCGTGGTGTGCGATTTCGCCGGAAAACGCGTTTTCGGCCGAAAACGTGTACGTTTGCACTTCCCCGCCACAGGGAAGCTGCTAGCCGGGAATTCTCTGCCTGGTTCTACCCGCTGCCCGGAACGCTACGCAGGGCAAAAGCGGTACTCGTCCTCCGTGCTTGCTTTTTCTCAGAAAGAGCCGTGGTGTGCGATTTCGCCGGAAAACGCGTTTTCGGCCGAAAACGTGTACGTTTGCACTTCCCCGCCACAGGGAAGCTGCTAGCCGGGAATTCTCTGCCTGGTTCTACCCGCTGCCCGGAACGCTACGCAGGGCAAAAGCGGTTCTCGTCCTCCGTGCTTGCTTTTTATCAGAAAGAGACGTGGTGTGCGTTTTCGCCGGAAAACGCGTTTTCGGCCGAAAACGTGTACGTTTGCACTTCCCCGCCACAGGGAAGCTGTTAGCCGGGAATTCTCTGCCTGGTTCTACCCGCTGCCCGGAACGCTACGCAGGGCAAAAGCGGTTCTCGTCCTCCGTGCTTGCTTTTTCTCAGAAAGAGCCGTGGTGTGCGATTTCGCCGGAAAACGCGTTTTCGGCCGAAAACGTGTACGTTTGCACTTCCCCGCCACAGGGAAGCTGCTAGCCGGGAATTCTCTGCCTGGTTCTACCCGCTGCCCGGAACGCTACGCAGGGCAAAAGCGGTTCTCGTCCTCCGTGCTTGCTTTTTCTCAGAAAGAGCCGTGGTGTGCGATTTCGCCGGAAAACGCGTTTTCGGCCGAAAACGTGTACGTTTGCACTTCCCCGCCACAGGGAAGCTGCTAGCCGGGAATTCTCTGCCTGGTTCTACCCGCTGCCCGGAACGCTACGCAGGGCAAAAGCGGTTCTCGTCCTCCGTGCTTGCTTTTTCTCAGAAAGAGCCGTGGTGTGCGTTTTCGCCGGAAAACGCGTTTTCGGCCGAAAACGTGTACGTTTGCACTTCCCC
>NW_027438091.1:0-33186 GCF_965140245.1 Athene noctua
AGCGGTTCTCGTCCTCCGTGCTTGCTTTTTCTCAGAAAGAGCCGTGGTGTGCGTTTTCGCCGGAAAACGCGTTTTCGGCCGAAAACGTGTACGTTTGCACTTCCCCGCCACAGGGAAGCTGCTAGCCGGGAATTCTCTGCCTGGTTCTACCCCTGCCCGGAACGCTACGCAGGGCAAAAGCGGTTCTCGTCCTCCGTGCTTGCTTTTTCTCAGAAAGAGCCGTGGTGTGCGTTTTCGCCGGAAAACGCGTTTTCGGCCGAAAACGTGTACGTTTGCACTTCCCCGCCACAGGGAAGCTGCTAGCCGGGAATTCTCTGCCTGGTTCTACCCGCTGCCCGGAACGCTACGCAGGGCAAAAGCGGTTCTCGTCCTCCGTGCTTGCTTTTTCTCAGAAAGAGCCGTGGTGTGCGTTTTCGCCGGAAAACGCGTTTTCGGCCGAAAACGTGTACGTTTGCACTTCCCCGCCACAGGGAAGCTGCTAGCCGGGAATTCTCTGCCTGGTTCTACCCGCTGCCCGGAACGCTACGCAGGGCAAAAGCGGTTCTCGTCCTCCGTGCTTGCTTTTTCTCAGAAAGAGCCGTGGTGTGCGTTTTCGCCGGAAAACGCGTTTTCGGCCGAAAACGTGTACGTTTGCACTTCCCCGCCACAGGGAAGCTGCTAGCCGGGAATTCTCTGCCTGGTTCTACCCGCTGCCCGGAACGCTACGCAGGGCAAAAGCGGTTCTCGTCCTCCGTGCTTGCTTTTTCTCAGAAAGAGCCGTGGTGTGCGTTTTCGCCGGAAAACGCGTTTTCGGCCGAAAACGTGTACGTTTGCACTTCCCCGCCACAGGGAAGCTGCTAGCCGGGAATTCTCTGCCTGGTTCTACCCGCTGCCCGGAACGCTACGCAGGGCAAAAGCGGTTCTCGTCCTCCGTGCTTGCTTTTTCTCAGAAAGAGCCGTGGTGTGCGTTTTCGCCGGAAAACGCGTTTTCGGCCGAAAACGTGTACGTTTGCACTTCCCCGCCACAGGGAAGCTGCTAGCCGGGAATTCTCTGCCTGGTTCTACCCGCTGCCCGGAACGCTACGCAGGGCAAAAGCGGTTCTCGTCCTCCGTGCTTGCTTTTTCTCAGAAAGAGCCGTGGTGTGCGTTTTCGCCGGAAAACGCGTTTTCGGCCGAAAACGTGTACGTTTGCACTTCCCCGCCACAGGGAAGCTGCTAGCCGGGAATTCTCTGCCTGGTTCTACCCGCTGCCCGGAACGCTACGCAGGGCAAAAGCGGTTCTCGTCCTCCGTGCTTGCTTTTTCTCAGAAAGAGCCGTGGTGTGCGTTTTCGCCGGAAAACGCGTTTTCGGCCGAAAACGTGTACGTTTGCACTTCCCCGCCACAGGGAAGCTGCTAGCCGGGAATTCTCTGCCTGGTTCTACCCGCTGCCCGGAACGCTACGCAGGGCAAAAGCGGTTCTCGTCCTCCGTGCTTGCTTTTTCTCAGAAAGAGCCGTGGTGTGCGTTTTCGCCGGAAAACGCGTTTTCGGCCGAAAACGTGTACGTTTGCACTTCCCCGCCACAGGGAAGCTGCTAGCCGGGAATTCTCTGCCTGGTTCTACCCGCTGCCCGGAACGCTACGCAGGGCAAAAGCGGTTCTCGTCCTCCGTGCTTGCTTTTTCTCAGAAAGAGCCGTGGTGTGCGTTTTCGCCGGAAAACGCGTTTTCGGCCGAAAACGTGTACGTTTGCACTTCCCCGCCACAGGGAAGCTGCTAGCCGGGAATTCTCTGCCTGGTTCTACCCGCTGCCCGGAACGCTACGCAGGGCAAAAGCGGTTCTCGTCCTCCGTGCTTGCTTTTTCTCAGAAAGAGCCGTGGTGTGCGTTTTCGCCGGAAAACGCGTTTTCGGCCGAAAACGTGTACGTTTGCACTTCCCCGCCACAGGGAAGCTGCTAGCCGGGAATTCTCTGCCTGGTTCTACCCGCTGCCCGGAACGCTACGCAGGGCAAAAGCGGTTCTCGTCCTCCGTGCTTGCTTTTTCTCAGAAAGAGCCGTGGTGTGCGTTTTCGCCGGAAAACGCGTTTTCGGCCGAAAACGTGTACGTTTGCACTTCCCCGCCACAGGGAAGCTGCTAGCCGGGAATTCTCTGCCTGGTTCTACCCGCTGCCCGGAACGCTACGCAGGGCAAAAGCGGTTCTCGTCCTCCGTGCTTGCTTTTTCTCAGAAAGAGCCGTGGTGTGCGTTTTCGCCGGAAAACGCGTTTTCGGCCGAAAACGTGTACGTTTGCACTTCCCCGCCACAGGGAAGCTGCTAGCCGGGAATTCTCTGCCTGGTTCTACCCGCTGCCCGGAACGCTACGCAGGGCAAAAGCGGTTCTCGTCCTCCGTGCTTGCTTTTTCTCAGAAAGAGCCGTGGTGTGCGTTTTCGCCGGAAAACGCGTTTTCGGCCGAAAACGTGTACGTTTGCACTTCCCCGCCACAGGGAAGCTGCTAGCCGGGAATTCTCTGCCTGGTTCTACCCGCTGCCCGGAACGCTACGCAGGGCAAAAGCGGTTCTCGTCCTCCGTGCTTGCTTTTTCTCAGAAAGAGCCGTGGTGTGCGTTTTCGCCGGAAAACGCGTTTTCGGCCGAAAACGTGTACGTTTGCACTTCCCCGCCACAGGGAAGCTGCTAGCCGGGAATTCTCTGCCTGGTTCTACCCGCTGCCCGGAACGCTACGCAGGGCAAAAGCGGTTCTCGTCCTCCGTGCTTGCTTTTTCTCAGAAAGAGCCGTGGTGTGCGTTTTCGCCGGAAAACGCGTTTTCGGCCGAAAACGTGTACGTTTGCACTTCCCCGCCACAGGGAAGCTGCTAGCCGGGAATTCTCTGCCTGGTTCTACCCGCTGCCCGGAACGCTACGCAGGGCAAAAGCGGTTCTCGTCCTCCGTGCTTGCTTTTTCTCAGAAAGAGCCGTGGTGTGCGTTTTCGCCGGAAAACGCGTTTTCGGCCGAAAACGTGTACGTTTGCACTTCCCCGCCACAGGGAAGCTGCTAGCCGGGAATTCTCTGCCTGGTTCTACCCGCTGCCCGGAACGCTACGCAGGGCAAAAGCGGTTCTCGTCCTCCGTGCTTGCTTTTTCTCAGAAAGAGCCGTGGTGTGCGTTTTCGCCGGAAAACGCGTTTTCGGCCGAAAACGTGTACGTTTGCACTTCCCCGCCACAGGGAAGCTGCTAGCCGGGAATTCTCTGCCTGGTTCTACCCGCTGCCCGGAACGCTACGCAGGGCAAAAGCGGTTCTCGTCCTCCGTGCTTGCTTTTTCTCAGAAAGAGCCGTGGTGTGCGTTTTCGCCGGAAAACGCGTTTTCGGCCGAAAACGTGTACGTTTGCACTTCCCCGCCACAGGGAAGCTGCTAGCCGGGAATTCTCTGCCTGGTTCTACCCGCTGCCCGGAACGCTACGCAGGGCAAAAGCGGTTCTCGTCCTCCGTGCTTGCTTTTTCTCAGAAAGAGCCGTGGTGTGCGTTTTCGCCGGAAAACGCGTTTTCGGCCGAAAACGTGTACGTTTGCACTTCCCCGCCACAGGGAAGCTGCTAGCCGGGAATTCTCTGCCTGGTTCTACCCGCTGCCCGGAACGCTACGCAGGGCAAAAGCGGTTCTCGTCCTCCGTGCTTGCTTTTTCTCAGAAAGAGCCGTGGTGTGCGTTTTCGCCGGAAAACGCGTTTTCGGCCGAAAACGTGTACGTTTGCACTTCCCCGCCACAGGGAAGCTGCTAGCCGGGAATTCTCTGCCTGGTTCTACCCGCTGCCCGGAACGCTACGCAGGGCAAAAGCGGTTCTCGTCCTCCGTGCTTGCTTTTTCTCAGAAAGAGCCGTGGTGTGCGTTTTCGCCGGAAAACGCGTTTTCGGCCGAAAACGTGTACGTTTGCACTTCCCCGCCACAGGGAAGCTGCTAGCCGGGAATTCTCTGCCTGGTTCTACCCGCTGCCCGGAACGCTACGCAGGGCAAAAGCGGTTCTCGTCCTCCGTGCTTGCTTTTTCTCAGAAAGAGCCGTGGTGTGCGTTTTCGCCGGAAAACGCGTTTTCGGCCGAAAACGTGTACGTTTGCACTTCCCCGCCACAGGGAAGCTGCTAGCCGGGAATTCTCTGCCTGGTTCTACCCGCTGCCCGGAACGCTACGCAGGGCAAAAGCGGTTCTCGTCCTCCGTGCTTGCTTTTTCTCAGAAAGAGCCGTGGTGTGCGTTTTCGCCGGAAAACGCGTTTTCGGCCGAAAACGTGTACGTTTGCACTTCCCCGCCACAGGGAAGCTGCTAGCCGGGAATTCTCTGCCTGGTTCTACCCGCTGCCCGGAACGCTACGCAGGGCAAAAGCGGTTCTCGTCCTCCGTGCTTGCTTTTTCTCAGAAAGAGCCGTGGTGTGCGTTTTCGCCGGAAAACGCGTTTTCGGCCGAAAACGTGTACGTTTGCACTTCCCCGCCACAGGGAAGCTGCTAGCCGGGAATTCTCTGCCTGGTTCTACCCGCTGCCCGGAACGCTACGCAGGGCAAAAGCGGTTCTCGTCCTCCGTGCTTGCTTTTTCTCAGAAAGAGCCGTGGTGTGCGTTTTCGCCGGAAAACGCGTTTTCGGCCGAAAACGTGTACGTTTGCACTTCCCCGCCACAGGGAAGCTGCTAGCCGGGAATTCTCTGCCTGGTTCTACCCGCTGCCCGGAACGCTACGCAGGGCAAAAGCGGTTCTCGTCCTCCGTGCTTGCTTTTTCTCAGAAAGAGCCGTGGTGTGCGTTTTCGCCGGAAAACGCGTTTTCGGCCGAAAACGTGTACGTTTGCACTTCCCCGCCACAGGGAAGCTGCTAGCCGGGAATTCTCTGCCTGGTTCTACCCGCTGCCCGGAACGCTACGCAGGGCAAAAGCGGTTCTCGTCCTCCGTGCTTGCTTTTTCTCAGAAAGAGCCGTGGTGTGCGTTTTCGCCGGAAAACGCGTTTTCGGCCGAAAACGTGTACGTTTGCACTTCCCCGCCACAGGGAAGCTGCTAGCCGGGAATTCTCTGCCTGGTTCTACCCGCTGCCCGGAACGCTACGCAGGGCAAAAGCGGTTCTCGTCCTCCGTGCTTGCTTTTTCTCAGAAAGAGCCGTGGTGTGCGTTTTCGCCGGAAAACGCGTTTTCGGCCGAAAACGTGTACGTTTGCACTTCCCCGCCACAGGGAAGCTGCTAGCCGGGAATTCTCTGCCTGGTTCTACCCGCTGCCCGGAACGCTACGCAGGGCAAAAGCGGTTCTCGTCCTCCGTGCTTGCTTTTTCTCAGAAAGAGCCGTGGTGTGCGTTTTCGCCGGAAAACGCGTTTTCGGCCGAAAACGTGTACGTTTGCACTTCCCCGCCACAGGGAAGCTGCTAGCCGGGAATTCTCTGCCTGGTTCTACCCGCTGCCCGGAACGCTACGCAGGGCAAAAGCGGTTCTCGTCCTCCGTGCTTGCTTTTTCTCAGAAAGAGCCGTGGTGTGCGTTTTCGCCGGAAAACGCGTTTTCGGCCGAAAACGTGTACGTTTGCACTTCCCCGCCACAGGGAAGCTGCTAGCCGGGAATTCTCTGCCTGGTTCTACCCGCTGCCCGGAACGCTACGCAGGGCAAAAGCGGTTCTCGTCCTCCGTGCTTGCTTTTTCTCAGAAAGAGCCGTGGTGTGCGTTTTCGCCGGAAAACGCGTTTTCGGCCGAAAACGTGTACGTTTGCACTTCCCCGCCACAGGGAAGCTGCTAGCCGGGAATTCTCTGCCTGGTTCTACCCGCTGCCCGGAACGCTACGCAGGGCAAAAGCGGTTCTCGTCCTCCGTGCTTGCTTTTTCTCAGAAAGAGCCGTGGTGTGCGTTTTCGCCGGAAAACGCGTTTTCGGCCGAAAACGTGTACGTTTGCACTTCCCCGCCACAGGGAAGCTGCTAGCCGGGAATTCTCTGCCTGGTTCTACCCGCTGCCCGGAACGCTACGCAGGGCAAAAGCGGTTCTCGTCCTCCGTGCTTGCTTTTTCTCAGAAAGAGCCGTGGTGTGCGTTTTCGCCGGAAAACGCGTTTTCGGCCGAAAACGTGTACGTTTGCACTTCCCCGCCACAGGGAAGCTGCTAGCCGGGAATTCTCTGCCTGGTTCTACCCGCTGCCCGGAACGCTACGCAGGGCAAAAGCGGTTCTCGTCCTCCGTGCTTGCTTTTTCTCAGAAAGAGCCGTGGTGTGCGTTTTCGCCGGAAAACGCGTTTTCGGCCGAAAACGTGTACGTTTGCACTTCCCCGCCACAGGGAAGCTGCTAGCCGGGAATTCTCTGCCTGGTTCTACCCGCTGCCCGGAACGCTACGCAGGGCAAAAGCGGTTCTCGTCCTCCGTGCTTGCTTTTTCTCAGAAAGAGCCGTGGTGTGCGTTTTCGCCGGAAAACGCGTTTTCGGCCGAAAACGTGTACGTTTGCACTTCCCCGCCACAGGGAAGCTGCTAGCCGGGAATTCTCTGCCTGGTTCTACCCGCTGCCCGGAACGCTACGCAGGGCAAAAGCGGTTCTCGTCCTCCGTGCTTGCTTTTTCTCAGAAAGAGCCGTGGTGTGCGTTTTCGCCGGAAAACGCGTTTTCGGCCGAAAACGTGTACGTTTGCACTTCCCCGCCACAGGGAAGCTGCTAGCCGGGAATTCTCTGCCTGGTTCTACCCGCTGCCCGGAACGCTACGCAGGGCAAAAGCGGTTCTCGTCCTCCGTGCTTGCTTTTTCTCAGAAAGAGCCGTGGTGTGCGTTTTCGCCGGAAAACGCGTTTTCGGCCGAAAACGTGTACGTTTGCACTTCCCCGCCACAGGGAAGCTGCTAGCCGGGAATTCTCTGCCTGGTTCTACCCGCTGCCCGGAACGCTACGCAGGGCAAAAGCGGTTCTCGTCCTCCGTGCTTGCTTTTTCTCAGAAAGAGCCGTGGTGTGCGTTTTCGCCGGAAAACGCGTTTTCGGCCGAAAACGTGTACGTTTGCACTTCCCCGCCACAGGGAAGCTGCTAGCCGGGAATTCTCTGCCTGGTTCTACCCGCTGCCCGGAACGCTACGCAGGGCAAAAGCGGTTCTCGTCCTCCGTGCTTGCTTTTTCTCAGAAAGAGCCGTGGTGTGCGTTTTCGCCGGAAAACGCGTTTTCGGCCGAAAACGTGTACGTTTGCACTTCCCCGCCACAGGGAAGCTGCTAGCCGGGAATTCTCTGCCTGGTTCTACCCGCTGCCCGGAACGCTACGCAGGGCAAAAGCGGTTCTCGTCCTCCGTGCTTGCTTTTTCTCAGAAAGAGCCGTGGTGTGCGTTTTCGCCGGAAAACGCGTTTTCGGCCGAAAACGTGTACGTTTGCACTTCCCCGCCACAGGGAAGCTGCTAGCCGGGAATTCTCTGCCTGGTTCTACCCGCTGCCCGGAACGCTACGCAGGGCAAAAGCGGTTCTCGTCCTCCGTGCTTGCTTTTTCTCAGAAAGAGCCGTGGTGTGCGTTTTCGCCGGAAAACGCGTTTTCGGCCGAAAACGTGTACGTTTGCACTTCCCCGCCACAGGGAAGCTGCTAGCCGGGAATTCTCTGCCTGGTTCTACCCGCTGCCCGGAACGCTACGCAGGGCAAAAGCGGTTCTCGTCCTCCGTGCTTGCTTTTTCTCAGAAAGAGCCGTGGTGTGCGTTTTCGCCGGAAAACGCGTTTTCGGCCGAAAACGTGTACGTTTGCACTTCCCCGCCACAGGGAAGCTGCTAGCCGGGAATTCTCTGCCTGGTTCTACCCGCTGCCCGGAACGCTACGCAGGGCAAAAGCGGTTCTCGTCCTCCGTGCTTGCTTTTTCTCAGAAAGAGCCGTGGTGTGCGTTTTCGCCGGAAAACGCGTTTTCGGCCGAAAACGTGTACGTTTGCACTTCCCCGCCACAGGGAAGCTGCTAGCCGGGAATTCTCTGCCTGGTTCTACCCGCTGCCCGGAACGCTACGCAGGGCAAAAGCGGTTCTCGTCCTCCGTGCTTGCTTTTTCTCAGAAAGAGCCGTGGTGTGCGTTTTCGCCGGAAAACGCGTTTTCGGCCGAAAACGTGTACGTTTGCACTTCCCCGCCACAGGGAAGCTGCTAGCCGGGAATTCTCTGCCTGGTTCTACCCGCTGCCCGGAACGCTACGCAGGGCAAAAGCGGTTCTCGTCCTCCGTGCTTGCTTTTTCTCAGAAAGAGCCGTGGTGTGCGTTTTCGCCGGAAAACGCGTTTTCGGCCGAAAACGTGTACGTTTGCACTTCCCCGCCACAGGGAAGCTGCTAGCCGGGAATTCTCTGCCTGGTTCTACCCGCTGCCCGGAACGCTACGCAGGGCAAAAGCGGTTCTCGTCCTCCGTGCTTGCTTTTTCTCAGAAAGAGCCGT
This sequence comes from Athene noctua, assembly GCF_965140245.1. Classification (NCBI taxonomy): domain Eukaryota; kingdom Metazoa; phylum Chordata; class Aves; order Strigiformes; family Strigidae; genus Athene; species Athene noctua. The sequence continues at coordinate 8,279 of NW_027438091.1, forward strand.
GGTGTGCGTTTTCGCCGGAAAACGCGTTTTCGGCCGAAAACGTGTACGTTTGCACTTCCCCGCCACAGGGAAGCTGCTAGCCGGGAATTCTCTGCCTGGTTCTACCCGCTGCCCGGAACGCTACGCAGGGCAAAAGCGGTTCTCGTCCTCCGTGCTTGCTTTTTCTCAGAAAGAGCCGTGGTGTGCGTTTTCGCCGGAAAACGCGTTTTCGGCCGAAAACGTGTACGTTTGCACTTCCCCGCCACAGGGAAGCTGCTAGCCGGGAATTCTCTGCCTGGTTCTACCCGCTGCCCGGAACGCTACGCAGGGCAAAAGCGGTTCTCGTCCTCCGTGCTTGCTTTTTCTCAGAAAGAGCCGTGGTGTGCGTTTTCGCCGGAAAACGCGTTTTCGGCCGAAAACGTGTACCTTTGCACTTCCCCGCCACAGGGAAGCTGCTAGCCGGGAATTCTCTGCCTGGTTCTACCCGCTGCCCGGAACGCTACGCAGGGCAAAAGCGGTTCTCGTCCTCCGTGCTTGCTTTTTCTCAGAAAGAGCCGTGGTGTGCGTTTTCGCCGGAAAACGCGTTTTCGGCCGAAAACGTGTACGTTTGCACTTCCCCGCCACAGGGAAGCTGCTAGCCGGGAATTCTCTGCCTGGTTCTACCCGCTGCCCGGAACGCTACGCAGGGCAAAAGCGGTTCTCGTCCTCCGTGCTTGCTTTTTCTCAGAAAGAGCCGTGGTGTGCGTTTTCGCCGGAAAACGCGTTTTCGGCCGAAAACGTGTACGTTTGCACTTCCCCGCCACAGGGAAGCTGCTAGCCGGGAATTCTCTGCCTGGTTCTACCCGCTGCCCGGAACGCTACGCAGGGCAAAAGCGGTTCTCGTCCTCCGTGCTTGCTTTTTCTCAGAAAGAGCCGTGGTGTGCGTTTTCGCCGGAAAACGCGTTTTCGGCCGAAACCGTGTACCTTTGCACTTCCCCGCCACAGGGAAGCTGCTAGCCGGGAATTCTCTGCCTGGTTCTACCCGCTACCCGGAACGCTACGCAGGGCAAAAGCGGTTCTCGTCCTCCGTGCTTGCTTTTTCTCAGAAAGAGCCGTGGTGTGCGTTTTGGCCGGAAAACGCGTTTACGGCCGAAAACGTGTACGTTTGCACTTCCCCGCCACAGGGAAGCTGCTAGCCGGGAATTCTCTGCCTGGTTCTACCCGCTGCCCGGAACGCTACGCAGGGCAAAAGCGGTTCTCGTCCTCCGTGCTTGCTTTTTCTCAGAAAGAGCCGTGGTGTGCGTTTTGGCCGGAATACGCGTTTTCGGCCGAAAACGTGTACCTTTGCACTTCCCCGCCACAGGGAAGCTGCTAGCCGGGAATTCTCTGCCTGGTTCTACCCGCTGCCCGGAACGCTACGCAGGGCAAAAGCGGTTCTCGTCCTCCGTGCTTGCTTTTTCTCAGAAAGAGCCGTGGTGTGCGTTTTCGCCGGAAAACGCGTTTTCGGCCGAAAACGTGTACGTTTGCACTTCCCCGCCACAGGGAAGCTGCTAGCCGGGAATTCTCTGCCTGCTTCTACCCGCTGCCCGGAACGCTACGCAGGGCAAAAGCGGTTCTCGTCCTCCGTGCTTGCTTTCTCTCAGAAAGAGCCGTGGTGTGCGTTTTCGCCGGAAAACGCGTTTTCGGCCGAAAACGTGTACGTTTGCACTTCCCCGCCACAGGGAAGCTGCTAGCCGGGAATTCTCTGCCTGGTTCTACCCGCTGCCCGGAACGCTACGCAGGGCAAAAGCGGTTCTCGTCCTCCGTGCTTGCTTTTTCTCAGAAAGAGCCGTGGTGTGCGTTTTCGCCGGAAAACGCGTTTTCGGCCGAAAACGTGTACGTTTGCACTTCCCCGCCACAGGGAAGCTGCTAGCCGGGAATTCTCTGCCTGGTTCTACCCGCTGCCCGGAACGCTACGCAGGGCAAAAGCGGTTCTCGTCCTCCGTGCTTGCTTTTTCTCAGAAAGAGCCGTGGTGTGCGTTTTCGCCGGAAAACGCGTTTTCGGCCGAAAACGTGTACGTTTGCACTTCCCCGCCACAGGGAAGCTGCTAGCCGGGAATTCTCTGCCTGGTTCTACCCGCTGCCCGGAACGCTACGCAGGGCAAAAGCGGTTCTCGTCCTCCGTGCTTGCTTTTTCTCAGAAAGAGCCGTGGTGTGCGCTTTCGCCGGAAAACGCGTTTTCGGCCGAAAACGTGTACGTTTGCACTTCCCCGCCACAGGGAAGCTGCTAGCCGGGAATTCTCTGCCTGGTTCTACCCGCTGCCCGGAACGCTACGCAGGGCAAAAGCGGTTCTCGTCCTCCGTGCTTGCTTTTTCTCAGAAAGAGCCGTGGTGTGCGTTTTCGCCGGAAAACGCGTTTTCGGCCGAAAACGTGTACCTTTGCACTTCCCCGCCACAGGGAAGCTGCTAGCCGGGAATTCTCTGCCTGGTTCTACCCGCTGCCCGGAACGCTACGCAGGGCAAAAGCGGTTCTCGTCCTCCGTGCTTGCTTTTTCTCAGAAAGAGCCGTGGTGTGCGTTTTCGCCGGAAAACGCGTTTTCGGCCGAAAACGTGTACGTTTGCACTTCCCCGCCACAGGGAAGCTGCTAGCCGGGAATTCTCTGCCTGGTTCTACCCGCTGCCCGGAACGCTACGCAGGGCAAAAGCGGTTCTCGTCCTCCGTGCTTGCTTTTTCTCAGAAAGAGCCGTGGTGTGCGTTTTCGCCGGAAAACGCGTTTTCAGCCGAAAACGTGTACCTTTGCACTTCCCCGCCACAGGGAAGCTGCTAGCCGGGAATTCTCTGCCTGGTTCTACCCGCTGCCCGGAACGCAACGAAGGGCAAAAGCGGTTCTCGTCCTCCGTGCTTGCTTTTTCTCAGAAAGAGCCGTGGTGTGCGTTTTCGCCGGAAAACGCGTTTTCGGCCGAAAACGTGTACGTTTGCACTTCCCCGCCACAGGGAAGCTGCTAGCCGGGAATTCTCTGCCTGGTTCTACCCGCTGCCCGGAACGCTACGCAGGGCAAAAGCGGTTCTCGTCCTCCGTGCTTGCTTTTTCTCAGAAAGAGCCGTGGTGTGCGTTTTCGCCGGAAAACGCGTTTTCGGCCGAAAACGTGTACCTTTGCACTTCCCCGCCACAGGGAAGCTGCTAGCCGGGAATTCTCTGCCTGGTTCTACCCGCTGCGCGGAACGCTACGCAGGGCAAAAGCGGTTCTTGTCTCCGTGCTTGCTTTTTCTCAGAAAGAGCCGTGGTGTGCGATTTCGCCGGAAAACGCGTTTTCGGCCGAAAACGTGCACGTTTGCACTTCCCCGCCACAGGGAAGCTGCTAGCCGGGAATTCTCTGCCTGCTTCTACCCGCTGCCCGGAACGCTACGCAGGGCAAAAGCGGTTCTCGTCCTCCGTGCTTGCTTTTTCTCAGAAAGAGCCGTGGTGTGCGTTTTCGCCGGAAAACGCGTTTTCGGCCGAAAACGTGTACGTTTGCACTTCCCCGCCACAGGGAAGCTGCTAGCCGGGAATTCTCTGCCTGGTTCTACCCGCTGCCCGGAACGCTACGCAGGGCAAAAGCGGTTCTCGTCCTCCTTGCTTGCTTTCTCTCAGAAAGAGCCGTGGTGTGCGTTTTCGCCGGAAAACGCGTTTTCGGCCGAAAACGTGTACGTTTGCACTTCCCCGCCACAGGGAACCTGCTAGCCGGCAATTCTCTGCCTGGTTCTACCCGCTGCCCGGAACGCAACGCAGGGCAAAAGCGGTTCTCGTCCTCCGTGCTTGCTTTTTCTCAGAAAGAGCCGTGGTGTGCGTTTTCGCCGGAAAACGCGTTTTCGGCCGAAAACGTGTACGTTTGCACTTCCCCGCCACAGGGAAGCTGCTAGCCGGGAATTCTCTGCCTGGTTCTACCCGCTGCCCGGAACGCTACGCAGGGCAAAAGCGGTTCTCGTCCTCCGTGCTTGCTTTTTCTCAGAAAGAGCCGTGGTGTGCGATTTCGCCGGAAAACGCGTTTTCGGCCGAAAACGTGTACGTTTGCACTTCCCCGCCACAGGGAAGCTGCTAGCCGGGAATTCTCTGCCTGGTTCTACCCGCTGCCCGGAACGCTACGCAGGGCAAAAGCGGTTCTCGTCCTCCGTGCTTGCTTTTTCTCAGAAAGAGCCGTGGTGTGCGATTTCGCCGGAAAACGAGTTTTCGGCCGAAAACGTGTACCTTTGCACTTCCCCGCCACAGGGAAGCTGCTAGCCGGGAATTCTCTGCCTGGTTCTACCCGCTGCCCGGCACGCTACGCAGGGCAAAAGCGGTTCTCGTCCTCCGTGCTTGCTTTTTCTCAGAAAGAGCCGTGGTGTGCGTTTTCGCCGGAAAACGCGTTTTCGGCCGAAAACGTGTACGTTTGCACTTCCCCGCCACAGGGAAGCTGCTAGCCGGGAATTCTCTGCCTGGTTCTACCCGCTGCCCGGAACGCTACGCAGGGCAAAAGCGGTTCTCGTCCTCCGTGCTTGCTTTTTCTCAGAAAGAGCCGTGGTGTGCGCTTTCGCCGGAAAACGCGTTTTCGGCCGAAAACGTGTACGTTTGCACTTCCCCGCCACAGGGAAGCTGCTAGCCGGGAATTCTCTGCCTGGTTCTACCCGCTGCCCGGAACGCTACGCAGGGCAAAAGCGGTTCTCGTCCTCCGTGCTTGCTTTTTCTCAGAAAGAGCCGTGGTGTGCGTTTTCGCCGGAAAACGCGTTTTCGGCCGAAAACGTGTACGTTTGCACTTCCCCGCCACAGGGAAGCTGCTAGCCGGGAATTCTCTGCCTGGTTCTACCCGCTGCCCGGAACGCTACGCAGGGCAAAAGCGGTTCTCGTCCTCCGTGCTTGCTTTTTCTCAGAAAGAGCCGTGGTGTGCGTTTTCGCCGGAAAACGCGTTTTCGGCCGAAAACGTGTACGTTTGCACTTCCCCGCCACAGGGAAGCTGCTAGCCGGGAATTCTCTGCCTGGTTCTACCCGCTGCGCGGAACGCTACGCAGGGCAAAAGCGGTTCTTGTCTCCGTGCTTGCTTTTTCTCAGAAAGAGCCGTGGTGTGCGATTTCGCCGGAAAACGCGTTTTCGGCCGAAAACGTGCACGTTTGCACTTCCCCGCCACAGGGAAGTTGCTAGCCGGGAATTCTCTGCCTGCTTCTACCCGCTGCCCGGAACGCTACGCAGGGCAAAAGCGGTTCTCGTCCTCCGTGCTTGCTTTTTCTCAGAAAGAGCCGTGGTGTGCGATTTCGCCGGAAAACGAGTTTTCGGCCGAAAACGTGTACCTTTGCACTTCCCCGCCACAGGGAAGCTGCTAGCCGGGAATTCTCTGCCTGGTTCTACCCGCTGCCCGGCACGCTACGCAGGGCAAAAGCGGTTCTCGTCCTCCGTGCTTGCTTTTTCTCAGAAAGAGCCGTGGTGTGCGTTTTCGCCGGAAAACGCGTTTTCGGCCGAAAACGTGTACGTTTGCACTTCCCCGCCACAGGGAAGCTGCTAGCCGGGAATTCTCTGCCTGGTTCTACCCGCTGCCCGGAACGCTACGCAGGGCAAAAGCGGTTCTCGTCCTCCGTGCTTGCTTTTTCTCAGAAAGAGCCGTGGTGTGCGTTTTCGCCGGAAAACGCGTTTTCGGCCGAAAACGTGTACGTTTGCACTTCCCCGCCACAGGGAAGCTGCTAGCCGGGAATTCTCTGCCTGGTTCTACCCGCTGCCCGGAACGCTACGCAGGGCAAAAGCGGTTCTCGTCCTCCGTGCTTGCTTTTTCTCAGAAAGAGCCGTGGTGTGCGCTTTCGCCGGAAAACGCGTTTTCGGCCGAAAACGTGTACGTTTGCACTTCCCCGCCACAGGGAAGCTGCTAGCCGGGAATTCTCTGCCTGGTTCTACCCGCTGCCCGGAACGCTACGCAGGGCAAAAGCGGTTCTCGTCCTCCGTGCTTGCTTTTTCTCAGAAAGAGCCGTGGTGTGCGTTTTCGCCGGAAAACGCGTTTTCGGCCGAAAACGTGTACGTTTGCACTTCCCCGCCACAGGGAAGCTGCTAGCCGGGAATTCTCTGCCTGGTTCTACCCGCTGCCCGGAACGCTACGCAGGGCAAAAGCGGTTCTCGTCCTCCGTGCTTGCTTTTTCTCAGAAAGAGCCGTGGTGTGCGTTTTCGCCGGAAAACGCGTTTTCGGCCGAAAACGTGTACGTTTGCACTTTCCCGCCACAGGGAAGCTGCTAGCCGGGAATTCTCTGCCTGGTTCTACCCGCTGCCCGGAACGCTACGCAGGGCAAAAGCGGTTCTCGTCCTCCGTGCTTGCTTTTTCTCAGAAAGAGCCGTGGTGTGCGTTTTCGCCGGAAAACGCGTTTTCGGCCGAAAACGTGTACGTTTGCACTTCCCCGCCACAGGGAAGCTGCTAGCCGGGAATTCTCTGCCTGGTTCTACCCGCTGCCCGGAACGCTACGCAGGGCAAAAGCGGTTCTCGTCCTCCGTGCTTGCTTTTTCTCAGAAAGAGCCGTGGTGTGCGTTTTCGCCGGAAAACGCGTTTTCGGCCGAAAACGTGTACGTTTGCACTTCCCCGCCACAGGGAAGCTGCTAGCCGGGAATTCTCTGCCTGGTTCTACCCGCTGCCCGGAACGCTACGCAGGGCAAAAGCGGTTCTCGTCCTCCGTGCTTGCTTTTTCTCAGAAAGAGCCGTGGTGTGCGTTTTCGCCGGAAAACGCGTTTTCGGCCGAAAACGTGTACGTTTGCACTTCCCCGCCACAGGGAAGCTGCTAGCCGGGAATTCTCTGCCTGGTTCTACCCGCTGCCCGGAACGCTACGCAGGGCAAAAGCGGTTCTCGTCCTCCGTGCTTGCTTTCTCTCAGAAAGAGCCGTGGTGTGCGTTTTGGCCGGAAAACGCGTTTTCGGCCGAAAACGTGTACGTTTGCACTTCCCCGCCACAGGGAAGCTGCTAGCCGGGAATTCTCTGCCTGGTTCTACCCGCTGCCCGGAACGCTACGCAGGGCAAAAGCGGTTCTCGTCCTCCGTGCTTGCTTTTTCTCAGAAAGAGCCGTGGTGTGCGTTTTCGCCGGAAAACGCGTTTTCGGCCGAAAACGTGTACGTTTGCACTTCCCCGCCACAGGGAAGCTGCTAGCCGGGAATTCTCTGCCTGGTTCTACCCGCTGCCCGGAACGCTACGCAGGGCAAAAGCGGTTCTCGTCCTCCGTGCTTGCTTTTTCTCAGAAAGAGCCGTGGTGTGCGTTTTCGCCGGAAAACGCGTTTTCGGCCGAAAACGTGTACGTTTGCACTTCCCCGCCACAGGGAAGCTGCTAGCCGGGAATTCTCTGCCTGGTTCTACCCGCTGCCCGGAACGCTACGCAGGGCAAAAGCGGTTCTCGTCCTCCGTGCTTGCTTTTTCTCAGAAAGAGCCGTGGTGTGCGTTTTCGCCGGAAAACGCGTTTTCGGCCGAAAACGTGTACGTTTGCACTTCCCCGCCACAGGGAAGCTGCTAGCCGGGAATTCTCTGCCTGGTTCTACCCGCTGCCCGGAACGCTACGCAGGGCAAAAGCGGTTCTCGTCCTCCGTGCTTGCTTTTTCTCAGAAAGAGCCGTGGTGTGCGTTTTCGCCGGAAAACGCGTTTTCGGCCGAAAACGTGTACGTTTGCACTTCCCCGCCACAGGGAAGCTGCTAGCCGGGAATTCTCTGCCTGGTTCTACCCGCTGCCCGGAACGCTACGCAGGGCAAAAGCGGTTCTCGTCCTCCGTGCTTGCTTTTTCTCAGAAAGAGCCGTGGTGTGCGTTTTCGCCGGAAAACGCGTTTTCGGCCGAAAACGTGTACGTTTGCACTTCCCCGCCACAGGGAAGCTGCTAGCCGGGAATTCTCTGCCTGGTTCTACCCGCTGCCCGGAACGCTACGCAGGGCAAAAGCGGTTCTCGTCCTCCGTGCTTGCTTTTTCTCAGAAAGAGCCGTGGTGTGCGTTTTCGCCGGAAAACGCGTTTTCGGCCGAAAACGTGTACGTTTGCACTTCCCCGCCACAGGGAAGCTGCTAGCCGGGAATTCTCTGCCTGGTTCTACCCGCTGCCCGGAACGCTACGCAGGGCAAAAGCGGTTCTCGTCCTCCGTGCTTGCTTTTTCTCAGAAAGAGCCGTGGTGTGCGTTTTCGCCGGAAAACGCGTTTTCGGCCGAAAACGTGTACGTTTGCACTTCCCCGCCACAGGGAAGCTGCTAGCCGGGAATTCTCTGCCTGGTTCTACCCGCTGCCCGGAACGCTACGCAGGGCAAAAGCGGTTCTCGTCCTCCGTGCTTGCTTTTTCTCAGAAAGAGCCGTGGTGTGCGTTTTCGCCGGAAAACGCGTTTTCGGCCGAAAACGTGTACGTTTGCACTTCCCCGCCACAGGGAAGCTGCTAGCCGGGAATTCTCTGCCTGGTTCTACCCGCTGCCCGGAACGCTACGCAGGGCAAAAGCGGTTCTCGTCCTCCGTGCTTGCTTTTTCTCAGAAAGAGCCGTGGTGTGCGTTTTCGCCGGAAAACGCGTTTTCGGCCGAAAACGTGTACGTTTGCACTTCCCCGCCACAGGGAAGCTGCTAGCCGGGAATTCTCTGCCTGGTTCTACCCGCTGCCCGGAACGCTACGCAGGGCAAAAGCGGTTCTCGTCCTCCGTGCTTGCTTTTTCTCAGAAAGAGCCGTGGTGTGCGTTTTCGCCGGAAAACGCGTTTTCGGCCGAAAACGTGTACGTTTGCACTTCCCCGCCACAGGGAAGCTGCTAGCCGGGAATTCTCTGCCTGGTTCTACCCGCTGCCCGGAACGCTACGCAGGGCAAAAGCGGTTCTCGTCCTCCGTGCTTGCTTTTTCTCAGAAAGAGCCGTGGTGTGCGTTTTCGCCGGAAAACGCGTTTTCGGCCGAAAACGTGTACGTTTGCACTTCCCCGCCACAGGGAAGCTGCTAGCCGGGAATTCTCTGCCTGGTTCTACCCGCTGCCCGGAACGCTACGCAGGGCAAAAGCGGTTCTCGTCCTCCGTGCTTGCTTTTTCTCAGAAAGAGCCGTGGTGTGCGTTTTCGCCGGAAAACGCGTTTTCGGCCGAAAACGTGTACGTTTGCACTTCCCCGCCACAGGGAAGCTGCTAGCCGGGAATTCTCTGCCTGGTTCTACCCGCTGCCCGGAACGCTACGCAGGGCAAAAGCGGTTCTCGTCCTCCGTGCTTGCTTTTTCTCAGAAAGAGCCGTGGTGTGCGTTTTCGCCGGAAAACGCGTTTTCGGCCGAAAACGTGTACGTTTGCACTTCCCCGCCACAGGGAAGCTGCTAGCCGGGAATTCTCTGCCTGGTTCTACCCGCTGCCCGGAACGCTACGCAGGGCAAAAGCGGTTCTCGTCCTCCGTGCTTGCTTTTTCTCAGAAAGAGCCGTGGTGTGCGTTTTCGCCGGAAAACGCGTTTTCGGCCGAAAACGTGTACGTTTGCACTTCCCCGCCACAGGGAAGCTGCTAGCCGGGAATTCTCTGCCTGGTTCTACCCGCTGCCCGGAACGCTACGCAGGGCAAAAGCGGTTCTCGTCCTCCGTGCTTGCTTTTTCTCAGAAAGAGCCGTGGTGTGCGTTTTCGCCGGAAAACGCGTTTTCGGCCGAAAACGTGTACGTTTGCACTTCCCCGCCACAGGGAAGCTGCTAGCCGGGAATTCTCTGCCTGGTTCTACCCGCTGCCCGGAACGCTACGCAGGGCAAAAGCGGTTCTCGTCCTCCGTGCTTGCTTTTTCTCAGAAAGAGCCGTGGTGTGCGTTTTCGCCGGAAAACGCGTTTTCGGCCGAAAACGTGTACGTTTGCACTTCCCCGCCACAGGGAAGCTGCTAGCCGGGAATTCTCTGCCTGGTTCTACCCGCTGCCCGGAACGCTACGCAGGGCAAAAGCGGTTCTCGTCCTCCGTGCTTGCTTTTTCTCAGAAAGAGCCGTGGTGTGCGTTTTCGCCGGAAAACGCGTTTTCGGCCGAAAACGTGTACGTTTGCACTTCCCCGCCACAGGGAAGCTGCTAGCCGGGAATTCTCTGCCTGGTTCTACCCGCTGCCCGGAACGCTACGCAGGGCAAAAGCGGTTCTCGTCCTCCGTGCTTGCTTTTTCTCAGAAAGAGCCGTGGTGTGCGTTTTCGCCGGAAAACGCGTTTTCGGCCGAAAACGTGTACGTTTGCACTTCCCCGCCACAGGGAAGCTGCTAGCCGGGAATTCTCTGCCTGGTTCTACCCGCTGCCCGGAACGCTACGCAGGGCAAAAGCGGTTCTCGTCCTCCGTGCTTGCTTTTTCTCAGAAAGAGCCGTGGTGTGCGTTTTCGCCGGAAAACGCGTTTTCGGCCGAAAACGTGTACGTTTGCACTTCCCCGCCACAGGGAAGCTGCTAGCCGGGAATTCTCTGCCTGGTTCTACCCGCTGCCCGGAACGCTACGCAGGGCAAAAGCGGTTCTCGTCCTCCGTGCTTGCTTTTTCTCAGAAAGAGCCGTGGTGTGCGTTTTCGCCGGAAAACGCGTTTTCGGCCGAAAACGTGTACGTTTGCACTTCCCCGCCACAGGGAAGCTGCTAGCCGGGAATTCTCTGCCTGGTTCTACCCGCTGCCCGGAACGCTACGCAGGGCAAAAGCGGTTCTCGTCCTCCGTGCTTGCTTTTTCTCAGAAAGAGCCGTGGTGTGCGTTTTCGCCGGAAAACGCGTTTTCGGCCGAAAACGTGTACGTTTGCACTTCCCCGCCACAGGGAAGCTGCTAGCCGGGAATTCTCTGCCTGGTTCTACCCGCTGCCCGGAACGCTACGCAGGGCAAAAGCGGTTCTCGTCCTCCGTGCTTGCTTTTTCTCAGAAAGAGCCGTGGTGTGCGTTTTCGCCGGAAAACGCGTTTTCGGCCGAAAACGTGTACGTTTGCACTTCCCCGCCACAGGGAAGCTGCTAGCCGGGAATTCTCTGCCTGGTTCTACCCGCTGCCCGGAACGCTACGCAGGGCAAAAGCGGTTCTCGTCCTCCGTGCTTGCTTTTTCTCAGAAAGAGCCGTGGTGTGCGTTTTCGCCGGAAAACGCGTTTTCGGCCGAAAACGTGTACGTTTGCACTTCCCCGCCACAGGGAAGCTGCTAGCCGGGAATTCTCTGCCTGGTTCTACCCGCTGCCCGGAACGCTACGCAGGGCAAAAGCGGTTCTCGTCCTCCGTGCTTGCTTTTTCTCAGAAAGAGCCGTGGTGTGCGTTTTCGCCGGAAAACGCGTTTTCGGCCGAAAACGTGTACGTTTGCACTTCCCCGCCACAGGGAAGCTGCTAGCCGGGAATTCTCTGCCTGGTTCTACCCGCTGCCCGGAACGCTACGCAGGGCAAAAGCGGTTCTCGTCCTCCGTGCTTGCTTTTTCTCAGAAAGAGCCGTGGTGTGCGTTTTCGCCGGAAAACGCGTTTTCGGCCGAAAACGTGTACGTTTGCACTTCCCCGCCACAGGGAAGCTGCTAGCCGGGAATTCTCTGCCTGGTTCTACCCGCTGCCCGGAACGCTACGCAGGGCAAAAGCGGTTCTCGTCCTCCGTGCTTGCTTTTTCTCAGAAAGAGCCGTGGTGTGCGTTTTCGCCGGAAAACGCGTTTTCGGCCGAAAACGTGTACGTTTGCACTTCCCCGCCACAGGGAAGCTGCTAGCCGGGAATTCTCTGCCTGGTTCTACCCGCTGCCCGGAACGCTACGCAGGGCAAAAGCGGTTCTCGTCCTCCGTGCTTGCTTTTTCTCAGAAAGAGCCGTGGTGTGCGTTTTCGCCGGAAAACGCGTTTTCGGCCGAAAACGTGTACGTTTGCACTTCCCCGCCACAGGGAAGCTGCTAGCCGGGAATTCTCTGCCTGGTTCTACCCGCTGCCCGGAACGCTACGCAGGGCAAAAGCGGTTCTCGTCCTCCGTGCTTGCTTTTTCTCAGAAAGAGCCGTGGTGTGCGTTTTCGCCGGAAAACGCGTTTTCGGCCGAAAACGTGTACGTTTGCACTTCCCCGCCACAGGGAAGCTGCTAGCCGGGAATTCTCTGCCTGGTTCTACCCGCTGCCCGGAACGCTACGCAGGGCAAAAGCGGTTCTCGTCCTCCGTGCTTGCTTTTTCTCAGAAAGAGCCGTGGTGTGCGTTTTCGCCGGAAAACGCGTTTTCGGCCGAAAACGTGTACGTTTGCACTTCCCCGCCACAGGGAAGCTGCTAGCCGGGAATTCTCTGCCTGGTTCTACCCGCTGCCCGGAACGCTACGCAGGGCAAAAGCGGTTCTCGTCCTCCGTGCTTGCTTTTTCTCAGAAAGAGCCGTGGTGTGCGTTTTCGCCGGAAAACGCGTTTTCGGCCGAAAACGTGTACGTTTGCACTTCCCCGCCACAGGGAAGCTGCTAGCCGGGAATTCTCTGCCTGGTTCTACCCGCTGCCCGGAACGCTACGCAGGGCAAAAGCGGTTCTCGTCCTCCGTGCTTGCTTTTTCTCAGAAAGAGCCGTGGTGTGCGTTTTCGCCGGAAAACGCGTTTTCGGCCGAAAACGTGTACGTTTGCACTTCCCCGCCACAGGGAAGCTGCTAGCCGGGAATTCTCTGCCTGGTTCTACCCGCTGCCCGGAACGCTACGCAGGGCAAAAGCGGTTCTCGTCCTCCGTGCTTGCTTTTTCTCAGAAAGAGCCGTGGTGTGCGTTTTCGCCGGAAAACGCGTTTTCGGCCGAAAACGTGTACGTTTGCACTTCCCCGCCACAGGGAAGCTGCTAGCCGGGAATTCTCTGCCTGGTTCTACCCGCTGCCCGGAACGCTACGCAGGGCAAAAGCGGTTCTCGTCCTCCGTGCTTGCTTTTTCTCAGAAAGAGCCGTGGTGTGCGTTTTCGCCGGAAAACGCGTTTTCGGCCGAAAACGTGTACGTTTGCACTTCCCCGCCACAGGGAAGCTGCTAGCCGGGAATTCTCTGCCTGGTTCTACCCGCTGCCCGGAACGCTACGCAGGGCAAAAGCGGTTCTCGTCCTCCGTGCTTGCTTTTTCTCAGAAAGAGCCGTGGTGTGCGTTTTCGCCGGAAAACGCGTTTTCGGCCGAAAACGTGTACGTTTGCACTTCCCCGCCACAGGGAAGCTGCTAGCCGGGAATTCTCTGCCTGGTTCTACCCGCTGCCCGGAACGCTACGCAGGGCAAAAGCGGTTCTCGTCCTCCGTGCTTGCTTTTTCTCAGAAAGAGCCGTGGTGTGCGTTTTCGCCGGAAAACGCGTTTTCGGCCGAAAACGTGTACGTTTGCACTTCCCCGCCACAGGGAAGCTGCTAGCCGGGAATTCTCTGCCTGGTTCTACCCGCTGCCCGGAACGCTACGCAGGGCAAAAGCGGTTCTCGTCCTCCGTGCTTGCTTTTTCTCAGAAAGAGCCGTGGTGTGCGTTTTCGCCGGAAAACGCGTTTTCGGCCGAAAACGTGTACGTTTGCACTTCCCCGCCACAGGGAAGCTGCTAGCCGGGAATTCTCTGCCTGGTTCTACCCGCTGCCCGGAACGCTACGCAGGGCAAAAGCGGTTCTCGTCCTCCGTGCTTGCTTTTTCTCAGAAAGAGCCGTGGTGTGCGTTTTCGCCGGAAAACGCGTTTTCGGCCGAAAACGTGTACGTTTGCACTTCCCCGCCACAGGGAAGCTGCTAGCCGGGAATTCTCTGCCTGGTTCTACCCGCTGCCCGGAACGCTACGCAGGGCAAAAGCGGTTCTCGTCCTCCGTGCTTGCTTTTTCTCAGAAAGAGCCGTGGTGTGCGTTTTCGCCGGAAAACGCGTTTTCGGCCGAAAACGTGTACGTTTGCACTTCCCCGCCACAGGGAAGCTGCTAGCCGGGAATTCTCTGCCTGGTTCTACCCGCTGCCCGGAACGCTACGCAGGGCAAAAGCGGTTCTCGTCCTCCGTGCTTGCTTTTTCTCAGAAAGAGCCGTGGTGTGCGTTTTCGCCGGAAAACGCGTTTTCGGCCGAAAACGTGTACGTTTGCACTTCCCCGCCACAGGGAAGCTGCTAGCCGGGAATTCTCTGCCTGGTTCTACCCGCTGCCCGGAACGCTACGCAGGGCAAAAGCGGTTCTCGTCCTCCGTGCTTGCTTTTTCTCAGAAAGAGCCGTGGTGTGCGTTTTCGCCGGAAAACGCGTTTTCGGCCGAAAACGTGTACGTTTGCACTTCCCCGCCACAGGGAAGCTGCTAGCCGGGAATTCTCTGCCTGGTTCTACCCGCTGCCCGGAACGCTACGCAGGGCAAAAGCGGTTCTCGTCCTCCGTGCTTGCTTTTTCTCAGAAAGAGCCGTGGTGTGCGTTTTCGCCGGAAAACGCGTTTTCGGCCGAAAACGTGTACGTTTGCACTTCCCCGCCACAGGGAAGCTGCTAGCCGGGAATTCTCTGCCTGGTTCTACCCGCTGCCCGGAACGCTACGCAGGGCAAAAGCGGTTCTCGTCCTCCGTGCTTGCTTTTTCTCAGAAAGAGCCGTGGTGTGCGTTTTCGCCGGAAAACGCGTTTTCGGCCGAAAACGTGTACGTTTGCACTTCCCCGCCACAGGGAAGCTGCTAGCCGGGAATTCTCTGCCTGGTTCTACCCGCTGCCCGGAACGCTACGCAGGGCAAAAGCGGTTCTCGTCCTCCGTGCTTGCTTTTTCTCAGAAAGAGCCGTGGTGTGCGTTTTCGCCGGAAAACGCGTTTTCGGCCGAAAACGTGTACGTTTGCACTTCCCCGCCACAGGGAAGCTGCTAGCCGGGAATTCTCTGCCTGGTTCTACCCGCTGCCCGGAACGCTACGCAGGGCAAAAGCGGTTCTCGTCCTCCGTGCTTGCTTTTTCTCAGAAAGAGCCGTGGTGTGCGTTTTCGCCGGAAAACGCGTTTTCGGCCGAAAACGTGTACGTTTGCACTTCCCCGCCACAGGGAAGCTGCTAGCCGGGAATTCTCTGCCTGGTTCTACCCGCTGCCCGGAACGCTACGCAGGGCAAAAGCGGTTCTCGTCCTCCGTGCTTGCTTTTTCTCAGAAAGAGCCGTGGTGTGCGTTTTCGCCGGAAAACGCGTTTTCGGCCGAAAACGTGTACGTTTGCACTTCCCCGCCACAGGGAAGCTGCTAGCCGGGAATTCTCTGCCTGGTTCTACCCGCTGCCCGGAACGCTACGCAGGGCAAAAGCGGTTCTCGTCCTCCGTGCTTGCTTTTTCTCAGAAAGAGCCGTGGTGTGCGTTTTCGCCGGAAAACGCGTTTTCGGCCGAAAACGTGTACGTTTGCACTTCCCCGCCACAGGGAAGCTGCTAGCCGGGAATTCTCTGCCTGGTTCTACCCGCTGCCCGGAACGCTACGCAGGGCAAAAGCGGTTCTCGTCCTCCGTGCTTGCTTTTTCTCAGAAAGAGCCGTGGTGTGCGTTTTCGCCGGAAAACGCGTTTTCGGCCGAAAACGTGTACGTTTGCACTTCCCCGCCACAGGGAAGCTGCTAGCCGGGAATTCTCTGCCTGGTTCTACCCGCTGCCCGGAACGCTACGCAGGGCAAAAGCGGTTCTCGTCCTCCGTGCTTGCTTTTTCTCAGAAAGAGCCGTGGTGTGCGTTTTCGCCGGAAAACGCGTTTTCGGCCGAAAACGTGTACGTTTGCACTTCCCCGCCACAGGGAAGCTGCTAGCCGGGAATTCTCTGCCTGGTTCTACCCGCTGCCCGGAACGCTACGCAGGGCAAAAGCGGTTCTCGTCCTCCGTGCTTGCTTTTTCTCAGAAAGAGCCGTGGTGTGCGTTTTCGCCGGAAAACGCGTTTTCGGCCGAAAACGTGTACGTTTGCACTTCCCCGCCACAGGGAAGCTGCTAGCCGGGAATTCTCTGCCTGGTTCTACCCGCTGCCCGGAACGCTACGCAGGGCAAAAGCGGTTCTCGTCCTCCGTGCTTGCTTTTTCTCAGAAAGAGCCGTGGTGTGCGTTTTCGCCGGAAAACGCGTTTTCGGCCGAAAACGTGTACGTTTGCACTTCCCCGCCACAGGGAAGCTGCTAGCCGGGAATTCTCTGCCTGGTTCTACCCGCTGCCCGGAACGCTACGCAGGGCAAAAGCGGTTCTCGTCCTCCGTGCTTGCTTTTTCTCAGAAAGAGCCGTGGTGTGCGTTTTCGCCGGAAAACGCGTTTTCGGCCGAAAACGTGTACGTTTGCACTTCCCCGCCACAGGGAAGCTGCTAGCCGGGAATTCTCTGCCTGGTTCTACCCGCTGCCCGGAACGCTACGCAGGGCAAAAGCGGTTCTCGTCCTCCGTGCTTGCTTTTTCTCAGAAAGAGCCGTGGTGTGCGTTTTCGCCGGAAAACGCGTTTTCGGCCGAAAACGTGTACGTTTGCACTTCCCCGCCACAGGGAAGCTGCTAGCCGGGAATTCTCTGCCTGGTTCTACCCGCTGCCCGGAACGCTACGCAGGGCAAAAGCGGTTCTCGTCCTCCGTGCTTGCTTTTTCTCAGAAAGAGCCGTGGTGTGCGTTTTCGCCGGAAAACGCGTTTTCGGCCGAAAACGTGTACGTTTGCACTTCCCCGCCACAGGGAAGCTGCTAGCCGGGAATTCTCTGCCTGGTTCTACCCGCTGCCCGGAACGCTACGCAGGGCAAAAGCGGTTCTCGTCCTCCGTGCTTGCTTTTTCTCAGAAAGAGCCGTGGTGTGCGTTTTCGCCGGAAAACGCGTTTTCGGCCGAAAACGTGTACGTTTGCACTTCCCCGCCACAGGGAAGCTGCTAGCCGGGAATTCTCTGCCTGGTTCTACCCGCTGCCCGGAACGCTACGCAGGGCAAAAGCGGTTCTCGTCCTCCGTGCTTGCTTTTTCTCAGAAAGAGCCGTGGTGTGCGTTTTCGCCGGAAAACGCGTTTTCGGCCGAAAACGTGTACGTTTGCACTTCCCCGCCACAGGGAAGCTGCTAGCCGGGAATTCTCTGCCTGGTTCTACCCGCTGCCCGGAACGCTACGCAGGGCAAAAGCGGTTCTCGTCCTCCGTGCTTGCTTTTTCTCAGAAAGAGCCGTGGTGTGCGTTTTCGCCGGAAAACGCGTTTTCGGCCGAAAACGTGTACGTTTGCACTTCCCCGCCACAGGGAAGCTGCTAGCCGGGAATTCTCTGCCTGGTTCTACCCGCTGCCCGGAACGCTACGCAGGGCAAAAGCGGTTCTCGTCCTCCGTGCTTGCTTTTTCTCAGAAAGAGCCGTGGTGTGCGTTTTCGCCGGAAAACGCGTTTTCGGCCGAAAACGTGTACGTTTGCACTTCCCCGCCACAGGGAAGCTGCTAGCCGGGAATTCTCTGCCTGGTTCTACCCGCTGCCCGGAACGCTACGCAGGGCAAAAGCGGTTCTCGTCCTCCGTGCTTGCTTTTTCTCAGAAAGAGCCGTGGTGTGCGTTTTCGCCGGAAAACGCGTTTTCGGCCGAAAACGTGTACGTTTGCACTTCCCCGCCACAGGGAAGCTGCTAGCCGGGAATTCTCTGCCTGGTTCTACCCGCTGCCCGGAACGCTACGCAGGGCAAAAGCGGTTCTCGTCCTCCGTGCTTGCTTTTTCTCAGAAAGAGCCGTGGTGTGCGTTTTCGCCGGAAAACGCGTTTTCGGCCGAAAACGTGTACGTTTGCACTTCCCCGCCACAGGGAAGCTGCTAGCCGGGAATTCTCTGCCTGGTTCTACCCGCTGCCCGGAACGCTACGCAGGGCAAAAGCGGTTCTCGTCCTCCGTGCTTGCTTTTTCTCAGAAAGAGCCGTGGTGTGCGTTTTCGCCGGAAAACGCGTTTTCGGCCGAAAACGTGTACGTTTGCACTTCCCCGCCACAGGGAAGCTGCTAGCCGGGAATTCTCTGCCTGGTTCTACCCGCTGCCCGGAACGCTACGCAGGGCAAAAGCGGTTCTCGTCCTCCGTGCTTGCTTTTTCTCAGAAAGAGCCGTGGTGTGCGTTTTCGCCGGAAAACGCGTTTTCGGCCGAAAACGTGTACGTTTGCACTTCCCCGCCACAGGGAAGCTGCTAGCCGGGAATTCTCTGCCTGGTTCTACCCGCTGCCCGGAACGCTACGCAGGGCAAAAGCGGTTCTCGTCCTCCGTGCTTGCTTTTTCTCAGAAAGAGCCGTGGTGTGCGTTTTCGCCGGAAAACGCGTTTTCGGCCGAAAACGTGTACGTTTGCACTTCCCCGCCACAGGGAAGCTGCTAGCCGGGAATTCTCTGCCTGGTTCTACCCGCTGCCCGGAACGCTACGCAGGGCAAAAGCGGTTCTCGTCCTCCGTGCTTGCTTTTTCTCAGAAAGAGCCGTGGTGTGCGTTTTCGCCGGAAAACGCGTTTTCGGCCGAAAACGTGTACGTTTGCACTTCCCCGCCACAGGGAAGCTGCTAGCCGGGAATTCTCTGCCTGGTTCTACCCGCTGCCCGGAACGCTACGCAGGGCAAAAGCGGTTCTCGTCCTCCGTGCTTGCTTTTTCTCAGAAAGAGCCGTGGTGTGCGTTTTCGCCGGAAAACGCGTTTTCGGCCGAAAACGTGTACGTTTGCACTTCCCCGCCACAGGGAAGCTGCTAGCCGGGAATTCTCTGCCTGGTTCTACCCGCTGCCCGGAACGCTACGCAGGGCAAAAGCGGTTCTCGTCCTCCGTGCTTGCTTTTTCTCAGAAAGAGCCGTGGTGTGCGTTTTCGCCGGAAAACGCGTTTTCGGCCGAAAACGTGTACGTTTGCACTTCCCCGCCACAGGGAAGCTGCTAGCCGGGAATTCTCTGCCTGGTTCTACCCGCTGCCCGGAACGCTACGCAGGGCAAAAGCGGTTCTCGTCCTCCGTGCTTGCTTTTTCTCAGAAAGAGCCGTGGTGTGCGTTTTCGCCGGAAAACGCGTTTTCGGCCGAAAACGTGTACGTTTGCACTTCCCCGCCACAGGGAAGCTGCTAGCCGGGAATTCTCTGCCTGGTTCTACCCGCTGCCCGGAACGCTACGCAGGGCAAAAGCGGTTCTCGTCCTCCGTGCTTGCTTTTTCTCAGAAAGAGCCGTGGTGTGCGTTTTCGCCGGAAAACGCGTTTTCGGCCGAAAACGTGTACGTTTGCACTTCCCCGCCACAGGGAAGCTGCTAGCCGGGAATTCTCTGCCTGGTTCTACCCGCTGCCCGGAACGCTACGCAGGGCAAAAGCGGTTCTCGTCCTCCGTGCTTGCTTTTTCTCAGAAAGAGCCGTGGTGTGCGTTTTCGCCGGAAAACGCGTTTTCGGCCGAAAACGTGTACGTTTGCACTTCCCCGCCACAGGGAAGCTGCTAGCCGGGAATTCTCTGCCTGGTTCTACCCGCTGCCCGGAACGCTACGCAGGGCAAAAGCGGTTCTCGTCCTCCGTGCTTGCTTTTTCTCAGAAAGAGCCGTGGTGTGCGTTTTCGCCGGAAAACGCGTTTTCGGCCGAAAACGTGTACGTTTGCACTTCCCCGCCACAGGGAAGCTGCTAGCCGGGAATTCTCTGCCTGGTTCTACCCGCTGCCCGGAACGCTACGCAGGGCAAAAGCGGTTCTCGTCCTCCGTGCTTGCTTTTTCTCAGAAAGAGCCGTGGTGTGCGTTTTCGCCGGAAAACGCGTTTTCGGCCGAAAACGTGTACGTTTGCACTTCCCCGCCACAGGGAAGCTGCTAGCCGGGAATTCTCTGCCTGGTTCTACCCGCTGCCCGGAACGCTACGCAGGGCAAAAGCGGTTCTCGTCCTCCGTGCTTGCTTTTTCTCAGAAAGAGCCGTGGTGTGCGTTTTCGCCGGAAAACGCGTTTTCGGCCGAAAACGTGTACGTTTGCACTTCCCCGCCACAGGGAAGCTGCTAGCCGGGAATTCTCTGCCTGGTTCTACCCGCTGCCCGGAACGCTACGCAGGGCAAAAGCGGTTCTCGTCCTCCGTGCTTGCTTTTTCTCAGAAAGAGCCGTGGTGTGCGTTTTCGCCGGAAAACGCGTTTTCGGCCGAAAACGTGTACGTTTGCACTTCCCCGCCACAGGGAAGCTGCTAGCCGGGAATTCTCTGCCTGGTTCTACCCGCTGCCCGGAACGCTACGCAGGGCAAAAGCGGTTCTCGTCCTCCGTGCTTGCTTTTTCTCAGAAAGAGCCGTGGTGTGCGTTTTCGCCGGAAAACGCGTTTTCGGCCGAAAACGTGTACGTTTGCACTTCCCCGCCACAGGGAAGCTGCTAGCCGGGAATTCTCTGCCTGGTTCTACCCGCTGCCCGGAACGCTACGCAGGGCAAAAGCGGTTCTCGTCCTCCGTGCTTGCTTTTTCTCAGAAAGAGCCGTGGTGTGCGTTTTCGCCGGAAAACGCGTTTTCGGCCGAAAACGTGTACGTTTGCACTTCCCCGCCACAGGGAAGCTGCTAGCCGGGAATTCTCTGCCTGGTTCTACCCGCTGCCCGGAACGCTACGCAGGGCAAAAGCGGTTCTCGTCCTCCGTGCTTGCTTTTTCTCAGAAAGAGCCGTGGTGTGCGTTTTCGCCGGAAAACGCGTTTTCGGCCGAAAACGTGTACGTTTGCACTTCCCCGCCACAGGGAAGCTGCTAGCCGGGAATTCTCTGCCTGGTTCTACCCGCTGCCCGGAACGCTACGCAGGGCAAAAGCGGTTCTCGTCCTCCGTGCTTGCTTTTTCTCAGAAAGAGCCGTGGTGTGCGTTTTCGCCGGAAAACGCGTTTTCGGCCGAAAACGTGTACGTTTGCACTTCCCCGCCACAGGGAAGCTGCTAGCCGGGAATTCTCTGCCTGGTTCTACCCGCTGCCCGGAACGCTACGCAGGGCAAAAGCGGTTCTCGTCCTCCGTGCTTGCTTTTTCTCAGAAAGAGCCGTGGTGTGCGTTTTCGCCGGAAAACGCGTTTTCGGCCGAAAACGTGTACGTTTGCACTTCCCCGCCACAGGGAAGCTGCTAGCCGGGAATTCTCTGCCTGGTTCTACCCGCTGCCCGGAACGCTACGCAGGGCAAAAGCGGTTCTCGTCCTCCGTGCTTGCTTTTTCTCAGAAAGAGCCGTGGTGTGCGTTTTCGCCGGAAAACGCGTTTTCGGCCGAAAACGTGTACGTTTGCACTTCCCCGCCACAGGGAAGCTGCTAGCCGGGAATTCTCTGCCTGGTTCTACCCGCTGCCCGGAACGCTACGCAGGGCAAAAGCGGTTCTCGTCCTCCGTGCTTGCTTTTTCTCAGAAAGAGCCGTGGTGTGCGTTTTCGCCGGAAAACGCGTTTTCGGCCGAAACCGTGTACCTTTGCACTTCCCCGCCACAGGGAAGCTGCTAGCCGGGAATTCTCTGCCTGGTTCTACCCGCTACCCGGAACGCTACGCAGGGCAAAAGCGGTTCTCGTCCTCCGTGCTTGCTTTTTCTCAGAAAGAGCCGTGGTGTGCGTTTTGGCCGGAAAACGCGTTTACGGCCGAAAACGTGTACGTTTGCACTTCCCCGCCACAGGGAAGCTGCTAGCCGGGAATTCTCTGCCTGGTTCTACCCGCTGCCCGGAACGCTACGCAGGGCAAAAGCGGTTCTCGTCCTCCGTGCTTGCTTTTTCTCAGAAAGAGCCGTGGTGTGCGTTTTCGCCGGAAAACGCGTTTTCGGCCGAAAACGTGTACGTTTGCACTTCCCCGCCACAGGGAAGCTGCTAGCCGGGAATTCTCTGCCTGGTTCTACCCGCTGCCCGGAACGCTACGCAGGGCAAAAGCGGTTCTCGTCCTCCGTGCTTGCTTTTTCTCAGAAAGAGCCGTGGTGTGCGTTTTCGCCGGAAAACGCGTTTTCGGCCGAAAACGTGTACGTTTGCACTTCCCCGCCACAGGGAAGCTGCTAGCCGGGAATTCTCTGCCTGGTTCTACCCGCTGCCCGGAACGCTACGCAGGGCAAAAGCGGTTCTCGTCCTCCGTGCTTCCTTTTTCTCAGAAAGAGCCGTGGTGTGCGTTTTCGCCGGAAAACGCGTTTTCGGCCGAAAACGTGTACGTTTGCACTTCCCCGCCACAGGGAAGCTGCTAGCCGGGAATTCTCTGCCTGGTTCTACCCGCTGCCCGGAACGCTACGCAGGGCAAAAGCGGTTCTCGTCCTCCGTGCTTGCTTTCTCTCAGAAAGAGCCGTGGTGTGCGTTTTCGCCGGAAAACGCGTTTTCGGCCGAAAACGTGTACGTTTGCACTTCCCCGCCACAGGGAAGCTGCTAGCCGGGAATTCTCTGCCTGGTTCTACCCGCTGCCCGGAACGCTACGCAGGGCAAAAGCGGTTCTCGTCCTCCGTGCTTGCTTTTTCTCAGAAAGAGCCGTGGTGTGCGATTTCGCCGGAAAACGCGTTTTCGGCCGAAAACGTGTACGTTTGCACTTCCCCGCCACAGGGAAGCTGCTAGCCGGGAATTCTCTGCCTGGTTCTACCCGCTGCCCGGAACGCTACGCAGGGCAAAAGCGGTTCTCGTCCTCCGTGCTTGCTTTTTCTCAGAAAGAGCCGTGGTGTGCGTTTTCGCCGGAAAACGCGTTTTCGGCCGAAAACGTGTACCTTTGCACTTCCCCGCCACAGGGAAGCTGCTAGCCGGGAATTCTCTGCCTGGTTCTACCCGCTGCCCGGAACGCTACGCAGGGCAAAAGCGGTTCTCGTCCTCCGTGCTTGCTTTTTCTCAGAAAGAGCCGTGGTGTGCGTTTTCGCCGGAAAACGCGTTTTCGGCCGAAAACGTGTACGTTTGCACTTCCCCGCCACAGGGAAGCTGCTAGCCGGGAATTCTCTGCCTGGTTCTACCCGCTGCCCGGAACGCTACGCAGGGCAAAAGCGGTTCTCGTCCTCCGTGCTTGCTTTTTCTCAGAAAGAGCCGTGGTGTGCGTTTTCGCCGGAAAACGCGTTTTCGGCCGAAAACGTGTACGTTTGCACTTCCCCGCCACAGGGAAGCTGCTAGCCGGGAATTCTCTGCCTGGTTCTACCCGCTGCCCGGAACGCTACGCAGGGCAAAAGCGGTTCTCGTCCTCCGTGCTTGCTTTTTCTCAGAAAGAGCCGTGGTGTGCGTTTTCGCCGGAAAACGCGTTTTCGGCCGAAAACGTGTACGTTTGCACTTCCCCGCCACAGGGAAGCTGCTAGCCGGGAATTCTCTGCCTGGTTCTACCCGCTGCCCGGAACGCTACGCAGGGCAAAAGCGGTTCTCGTCCTCCGTGCTTGCTTTCTCTCAGAAAGAGCCGTGGTGTGCGTTTTCGCCGGAAAACGCGTTTTCGGCCGAAAACGTGTACGTTTGCACTTCCCCGCCACAGGGAAGCTGCTAGCCGGGAATTCTCTGCCTGGTTCTACCCGCTGCCCGGAACGCTACGCAGGGCAAAAGCGGTTCTCGTCCTCCGTGCTTGCTTTTTCTCAGAAAGAGCCGTGGTGTGCGATTTCGCCGGAAAACGCGTTTTCGGCCGAAAACGTGTACGTTTGCACTTCCCCGCCACAGGGAAGCTGCTAGCCGGGAATTCTCTGCCTGGTTCTACCCGCTGCCCGGAACGCTACGCAGGGCAAAAGCGGTTCTCGTCCTCCGTGCTTGCTTTTTCTCAGAAAGAGCCGTGGTGTGCGTTTTCGCCGGAAAACGCGTTTTCGGCCGAAAACGTGTACGTTTGCACTTCCCCGCCACAGGGAAGCTGCTAGCCGGGAATTCTCTGCCTGGTTCTACCCGCTGCCCGGAACGCTACGCAGGGCAAAAGCGGTTCTCGTCCTCCGTGCTTGCTTTTTCTCAGAAAGAGCCGTGGTGTGCGTTTTCGCCGGAAAACGCGTTTTCGGCCGAAAACGTGTACGTTTGCACTTCCCCGCCACAGGGAAGCTGCTAGCCGGGAATTCTCTGCCTGGTTCTACCCGCTGCCCGGAACGCTACGCAGGGCAAAAGCGGTTCTCGTCCTCCGTGCTTGCTTTTTCTCAGAAAGAGCCGTGGTGTGCGTTTTCGCCGGAAAACGCGTTTTCGGCCGAAAACGTGTACGTTTGCACTTCCCCGCCACAGGGAAGCTGCTAGCCGGGAATTCTCTGCCTGGTTCTACCCGCTGCCCGGAACGCTACGCAGGGCAAAAGCGGTTCTCGTCCTCCGTGCTTGCTTTTTCTCAGAAAGAGCCGTGGTGTGCGCTTTCGCCGGAAAACGCGTTTTCGGCCGAAAACGTGTACGTTTGCACTTCCCCGCCACAGGGAAGCTGCTAGCCGGGAATTCTCTGCCTGGTTCTACCCGCTGCCCGGAACGCTACGCAGGGCAAAAGCGGTTCTCGTCCTCCGTGCTTGCTTTCTCTCAGAAAGAGCCGTGGTGTGCGTTTTCGCCGGAAAACGCGTTTTCGGCCGAAAACGTGTACGTTTGCACTTCCCCGCCACAGGAAGCTGCTAGCCGGGAATTCTCTGCCTGGTTCTACCCGCTGCCCGGAACGCTACGCAGGGCAAAAGCGGTTCTCGTCCTCCGTGCTTGCTTTCTCTCAGAAAGAGCCGTGGTGTGCGTTTTCGCCGGAAAACGCGTTTTCGGCCGAAAACGTGTACGTTTGCACTTCCCCGCCACAGGGAAGCTGCTAGCCGGGAATTCTCTGCCTGGTTCTACCCGCTGCCCGGAACGCTACGCAGGGCAAAAGCGGTTCTCGTCCTCCGTGCTTGCTTTTTCTCAGAAAGAGCCGTGGTGTGCGTTTTCGCCGGAAAACGCGTTTTCGGCCGAAAACGTGTACCTTTGCACTTCCCCGCCACAGGGAAGCTGCTAGCCGGGAATTCTCTGCCTGGTTCTACCCGCTGCCCGGAACGCTACGCAGGGCAAAAGCGGTTCTCGTCCTCCGTGCTTGCTTTTTCTCAGAAAGAGCCGTGGTGTGCGATTTCGCCGGAAAACGCGTTTTCGGCCGAAAACGTGTACGTTTGCACTTCCCCGCCACAGGGAAGCTGCTAGCCGGGAATTCTCTGCCTGGTTCTACCCGCTGCCCGGAACGCTACGCAGGGCAAAAGCGGTTCTCGTCCTCCGTGCTTGCTTTTTCTCAGAAAGAGCCGTGGTGTGCGTTTTCGCCGGAAAACGCGTTTTCGGCCGAAAACGTGTACGTTTGCACTTCCCCGCCACAGGGAAGCTGCTAGCCGGGAATTCTCTGCCTGGTTCTACCCGCTGCCCGGAACGCTACGCAGGGCAAAAGCGGTTCTCGTCCTCCGTGCTTGCTTTTTCTCAGAAAGAGCCGTGGTGTGCGTTTTCGCCGGAAAACGCGTTTT
>NW_027438092.1:0-33126 GCF_965140245.1 Athene noctua
ACTTCCCAAAGCCACGTCGGGGCCTTCGGAAGCCCAAAGCTCGACCTCCGAAACCCGAATTGTGGCCCCAAAATCCCGAATTGTGGCTCCAAAATCCCGAATTGTGGCTCCGAAACCCGAATTGTGGCCCCAAAATCCCGAATTGTGGCTCCAAAATCCCGAATTGTGGCTCCGAAACCCGAATTGTGGCCCCAAAATCCCAAATTGTGGCCCCGAAACCCGAATTGTGGCCCCAAGACCCAAATTGTGGCCCCAAAACCAAAATTGTGGCCCCAAAACCCGAATTGTGGCCCCAAAATCCCAAATTGTGGCCTCAAAACCCAAATTGTGGCTCCGAAACCAAAATCGTGGCCTCAAAACCTGAATTGTGGCCCCAAGACCCAAATTGTGTCTCCAAAACCCAAATTGTGGCCCCAAAACCCCAAATTGTGGCCTCAAAACACAAATTGTGGCCCCAGAACCCTAACTGTGGCCCCAAAAACTGAATTGTGGCCCCAAAATCTGAATTGTGGCCCCAAAACACAAATTGTGGCCCCAAAACGTGAATTGTGGCCCCAAAACCCCAAATTGTGGCCCCAAAATCTGAATTGTGTCCCCAAAACCCCAAATTGTGGCCCCAAAACACAAATTATGTCCCCAGAACCCAAACTGTGGCCTCAAACCCCTAATTGTGGCCCCAAAACCTGAACTGTGGCCCCAAAACCTCAAATTGTGGCCCCAAAATCTGAATTGTGGCCCCAAAATCCCAAATTGTGGCCCCAAGACCCAAATTGTGGCCCCAAAACCTGGACTGTGGCCCCAAAACCCCAAATTGTGGCCCCAAAACCCGAAATGTGGCCTCAAAACCTGAATTGTGGCCCCAAAACCCCAAATTGTGGCCCCAGAACCCAAACTGTGGCCCCAAAACCTGAATTGTGGCCCCAAGACCCAAATTGTGGCCCCAAAACCCCAAATTGTGGCTCCAAAACCCGAATTGTGGCCCCAAAACCTGAATTGTGGCCCCAAAATCTGAATTGTGGCCCCAAGACCCAAATTGTGGCCCCATAATCCCAAATTGTGGCCCCAAAACCTGGACTGTGGCCCCAAAACCCCAAATTGTGGCCCCAAAACCCGCATTGTGGCCCCAAGACCCAAATTGTGGCCCCAAAACCTGGACTGTGGCCCCAAAACCCCAAATTGTGGCCCCAAAACCCGAATTGTGGCCCCAAAACCTGAATTGTGGCCCCAAAACCCCAAATTGTGGCCCCAAAATCTGAATTGTGGCCCCAAGACCCAAATTGTGGCCCCAAACCCCCAAACTGTGGCCCCAAAACCCGAATTGTGGCCCCAAAACCCCAAATTGTGGCCCCAAAACCCAAATTGTGGCCCCAAGACCCAAATTGTGTCCCCCAAACCCGAACTGTGCCCCCAAAACCCGAATCGTGACCCAATCCGTGACCCCGAACCCCAAATCTCGACCCCCCCAAACCCCAACCGTGCCCCCCCCCCCCCCCAAATCTCACCTTCCCAAACCTGAACCGCGACCCCGAACCCCCCGTCTTCACCCCCAAAACGCCAACCGGGACCCCCAGCCCCAAATCTTGACACCCCCCCCCCCCCCCAAAAAAAAAATAAATGTGTCAACGTCCTTGACGCCATTTTGGGGAACAGCCCCCCCGCCCCCCCCCAGCCCCATTTTCCCAGGTTGTTTCTGGGGAAGTGAAATGAATACGTTAATAAATATAATGAATAAATATAATTTCCACCAAGACGAGGCGGGGGGGGGACGACACTTCCTCACCAGGATTGCCCCCCCCCGCCCCCCGGGGATGTTCCTCTCCAGCGAGACCCCCCCCAGAACCAGACGGGGGGGGGGGGGGGAGGCCCCCTCTTCTCCCAAAGGAACCATAACCCTCTTGATTTTGCCCCAAAAATTAGAATTTTGATAGGGGGGGGGGCTTTTAGTCACACACACACCCCCCCCCTCCCATGCCAAGGTGTGGGGGGGGGGCACCAACCTCAACCACCCACCCCTGGATTTATTATTATTTTTTTTTAAGGCGGGGGGGGGTCACAGGGATGCTGCCCCTTCTGCCAGCACCTGTAAAGAAGGGGAGGGGGCGGTGAGGATGGGGTGGGGGGGGGGTGTATGTGTGTGTGTGTCCCCCCCCCTCAACCCCACCCCCTTTTTCAGGCACCTTTTTTCGGGGGGGGGGGACGGGGAACAACTTACGGGCGTGGTGGGTGTCGCCGCCTCGGCCTTGGGCATGTAGGAGCTTCGTGCGTAGGGGTCTGGAAGAGGGAAGGGGAGGGGTCTGGTTGAGTTGGGGGGGGGGTCCCCCCAACTAAGGGCGATGATTTTACCCCCCCCCCCTTTCCCCTTTCCCCCCCCCCCAGTGCCCATCCCCGTCTCGACAGGCGTCACCTCGCGGGCGCGTGGACCCTCGGCCGTTCACGTGGTAGATGCCGGTGGCTCGGGCGTTGCGCCTGTTGGCCAACCAACCGCCGTCCCCCCCGATCGCGCTGTAGAACCGTCAACCAGTGAGCTGACGCCGCGAAGAGGGTGTGGTCTTCTGGAGGAAGGGGTGGGCGGGGCACAGAGGCTGGAAGCACCCCCCCCCCCCGGCCCCAATTTTGGGTGAATTCTCCCCTCTTGATCCCTTCCCCACCCCCCCGCCCCGCCCCAGCCCTTTTCACCTGCCGCCACCAAATTTCTCCTTCTTTCGGGCCAAGCGGACGGTGAGGACGATGCAGAGGATGAGGAGGATGAGGAGGGTCAGGCCCAGCCCCACCCCGACCCCCACCCCCAGCCCCACTTTGCTGATGTGGGTCTGGCAACGGTCGCTGGATGTCAGGTACCACGGCACGTCCGGGCAGCTGAGGGAGGGGGCGGGGAGGGGGGGTGAATCGTGGGCAGGGCCTCTGCCCCATTGCCCCTCCCTCCCACCCCAGATTGGGCCCAAGGGTTGGGGGGCGGGGGTTGGGATCTTCCAAGGAACCCACCGGAATCTCCAAACCTTTCCCGGAGCTGGGGGGGGGGGGGGAGTCGGGGAGACCCCGCCCCACGTCTGGGGGGGGTTTGGGGGGATTGAGGTTTGGGCTTTGGGGGCGTGGTCAAGAGCTTTTGGGGGTCGAGGGTTGGGTTTGGGGAGCAAAAGTTGGGTTTGGAGGGCAGGGGTTGGCGCTTGGGGGTCAAGGGTTGGGGTGTTGGGGTCGAGTTTGGGACTTGGGGGTCAAGGGTTGGGTTTGGGGTCAAGGTTTTGGGTTGTGGTGGGAGCTCGGGGGTCAAGGGTTGGGGTGTTGGGGTCAAGTTTGGGACTTGGGGGTCAAGGGTTGGGTTCGGAGGGCAACGGTTGGGGTGTTGGGCTCAAGGTTTGAGGTTTGGGGTCAAGGGTTGAGGCGTTGGGGTCAAGGTTTTGGGTTTGGGGTCAAAGATTTGGAGTGGGGCAGGACTAGGGGGTCAAGGGTTGGGGTCAAGGTTTGAGATTTGGGGTCAAGGTTTTGGGTTTGGGGTCAAGGGTTGAGGTGTTGGGTTCAAGGTTTTGGGGTTTGGGTCAAGGTTTTGGGTTGGAGCAGGACTTGGGGGTCAAGGGTTGGAGGTCAAGGGTTGGGGGGTTGGGGTCCAAGTTTGGGATTTGGGGTCAAAGGTTGGGTTTTGGGGTCAGAATTTGGGATTTGGGGTCAAGTTTGGGGTTGGGGGTCAAGGTTTGGGGTGTTGGGCTCAAGGTTTGAGGTTTGGGGGCAAGGGTTGAGATTTGGGGTCAAAGTTTTGGGTTTGGGGTCAAAGTTTTGGGTTTGGGGTCAAAGTTTTGGGTTTAGGTGGGACTTGGGGGTCAAGGGTTGGGGGTCAAGGGTTGAGGTTTGGGGGCAAGGGTTGAGATTTGGGGTCAAGGGTTGAGATTTGGGGTCAAAGTTTTGGGTTTGGGGTCAAAGTTTTGGGCTGGGGTGGGACTTGGGGGTCAAGGGTTGGGGGTGTTGGGCTCAAGGCTTGAGGGTTGGGCTCAAGGGTCAGGTTGGGGTCAAGGGTCAGGTTGGGGTTAAAGGTCAAGTTGAGGTTAAGAGGTCAACGCCACCACCAGCACTAGATTTGGCCCCGACCGGACTTAGGGCCGGAATCGCGTTTGGGGTCAACGTGAAGACCTTTGGGAGGGGCCGGAGGTGGGAATTCTGGGTAAGGGGGAAGAAGGGGCGGGGCTTGGTCCCACTCACAAGCAGCGAGGCCCCTCCCTGGTCACGCGGCAGAGGCCGCCGTGGCAGCTGATGGCGCCGGGGGCCACGAGGCTGCAGCCGGTGACGCAGAGGAGGCTCGCGCCGTGGCGGAGGGGGTGGTACCACCGGCTGAAGTCGGCGGGCGCGTGCGTCCGACAGAGCTCTGGAGAAGACAACCGGGCGGTCAGGTGACCGCTCACGTGACCGGTCAGGTGACCGCCGCGCCCCTACCGCCTGCTCACCGGCGTCGCTGAGCTTCGGCGTGGCG
The DNA here is from genome assembly GCF_965140245.1 of Athene noctua. Lineage (NCBI taxonomy): Eukaryota > Metazoa > Chordata > Aves > Strigiformes > Strigidae > Athene > Athene noctua. The sequence goes on from NW_027438092.1 coordinate 4,457, forward strand.
TCGCGGGCGGGGCCGGGGAGGGCGGTGCGGAAGCAGAGGCCTGGAGGGAGGGAGGACGCGGTCGACGGAAGCCACCGGAGATTTTTTTTGGGGGGGGGGGACACACACGTGACACCTACCCGCCCCCCGGGTGCAGTTCCGGGGCGGGGCCGCGGCCGTGGCCGCCTCCAGCAGCTGGTGGGCGTGGCCGGGGGAGGGGCTGCCCGCGGGCGGTGGGTGCAGCAGCACTCGGTAGGTCACCAGGACGCTGCCTCTTCTGGGGGGCGGGGCGGCACCACCCGTTCTGTCCAATCCCATCCCGCCCCGCCCAATCCCCTCCCATCCCCTCCCGTTCCATCCCAGTCCTAGCCCAGTCCCATCCCAGTCCATCCCAGTCCCATTCCCATCCCATCCCAGTCCATCCCATCCCATCCCATTCCCATCCCATCCCATCCCATCCCAGTCCGATCCCAGTCCCATCCCAGTCCCATTCCCATCCCAGTCCATCCCATCCCATCCCATCCCAGTCTGATCCCAGTCCCATCCCAGTCCCATTCCCATCCCAGTCCCATCCCATCCCATCCCATCCCAGTCCATCCCATCCCAGTCCCATCCCATCCCAGTCCCATCCCAGTCCCATCCCATTCCCATCCCATCCCAGTCCCATCCCAGTCCGATCCCAGTCCCATCCCAGTCCCATCCCATCCCATCCCATCCCATTCCCATCCCATCCCATCCCATCCCAGTCTGATCCCAGTCCCATCCCAGTCCCATTCAAATCCCAGTCCATCCCATCCTATCCCATCCCATCCCATTCCCATCCCATCCCAGTCCGATCCCAGTCCCATCCCATTCCCAGTCCCATCCCAGTCCGATCCCAGTCCCATCCCAGTCCCATTCCCATCCCAGTCCCATCCCATCCCAGTCCCATCCCAGTCCGATCCCAGTCCCATCCCAGTCCCATTCACATCCCAGTCCCATCCCATCCCAGTCCCATCCCAGTCCGATCCCAGTCCCATCCCAGTCCCATTCCCATCCCAGTCCCATCCCAGTCCATCCCAGTCCATCCCATCCCATCCCATCCCATCCCAGTCCATCCCATAATACCCCCCAATCCCCCAACCTCAAGCCCATCACCCGGATTCCGCCGTAACCGGGGACGTTCCGGTAGATCCCGTCCATCTGGGGACACAGACGCCCCCCCCGGAACGTCACCAGGGGAATCTCCCTGTGACCCCTCCCCCACCCCCTCACGCCATGGGGGAGGGGCCATAAGGGTGGGGGCGGGGCGGCCACGCCCCCTCTCACCGTCCTCCGGAATTCCTCCGCGAAGGCGCCGTAGGCCGGGGACGTGGCGTCGCTCATGTCCTCGGAGAAGCGGCGGTTGGTGACACGAGCCACCAGCGCCACGGAGGGACCCAGCTCTTGGAAAAGGGGGCGGGGTCACCCGTCAGGGGGGCGGGGTTTTGTTTTTTTTTTTTTTTAAAAAAAAAAAAAAAAAAGGGGGCGTGGGGAGGATCCCCAAACCCCGCCCCCCGACTCGTTTACCCGCCGTGATGTTGATGACGGGGACCCCGAACTGGCAGAGGTCGCCTTCCATGTTGGGGGGGCAGGAGCACGCCACGCCCGTCCAGCGCCCCCCGTACAGGCAGGGATCTGTGGGCACCGCAAAGACTCATGGGTAAACGCCCCCCCCCCCATTCCCTTCCCGCTCCCCGTTTCCCTCCCTTCACCCTGCATCGTCCCGCCCCCCCCCCATCCCCCGGCCTTTCTTCAAGATCCGTCCAGTTGGCCGTTGACCCCCAGTTGGGGGAAAAAGTGGCACCTGGGGGCCACCAGTAGCCCCTCGAGTTGGGGGGGGGACACAACGTGAAGGTTTTAGGGGTTCATGTCCCCATTTTGGGGGGGGGATCCCAATTTTTGGGTAACCCCCCCACCCCATCCCTCCAAGATCCATCCAGTTGAGTTGCGCCATCACCGTTGACCCCCAGTTGGGGAAAAAAGTGGCACCTGGTGGCCACCAGTAGCCCCTCGAGTTGGGGGGGGACAACGTGAAGGTTTTAGGGGTTCAAGTCCCCATTTTGGGGGGGGACCCCTATTTTTGGGTAAGTAAGCCCCCCGCCCCCCAAGATCCGTCCAGTTGGCCGTTGACCCCCAGTTGGGGAAAAAGTGGCACCTGGGGGCCACCAGTAGCCCCTCGAGTTGGGGGGGGGACACAACGTGAAGATTTTAGGGGTTCATGTCCCCATTTTGGGGGGGGGATCCCAATTTTTGGGTAAGTAACCCCCCCACCCCATCCCTCCAAGATCCATCCAGTTGAGTTGCGCCATCACCGTTGACCCCCACTTGGGGAAAAAAGTGGCACCTGGTGGCCACCAGTAGCCCCTCGAGTTGGGGGGGGACAACGTGAAGGTTTTAGGGGTTCAAGTCCCCATTTTTTTGGGGGGGGACCCCTATTTTTGGGTGAACACACCCCCTCCACCCCCCAAGATCCGTCCAGTTGACCGTTGACCCCCAGTTGGGGAAAAAAGTGGCACCTGGTGGCCACCAGTAGCCCCTCGGGGTGCGGGGGGGACACAACGTGAAGATTTTAGGGGTTCAAGTCCCCATTTTTTGGGGGGGGATCCCTATTTTTGGGTAAGTAACCCCCCCACCCCATTCCTCCAAGATCCATCCAGTTGAGTTGCGCCATCACCATTGACCCCCAGTTGGGGAAAAAAGTGGCACCTGGTGGCCACCAGTAGCCCCTCGGGGTGCGGGGGGGACACAACGTGAAGATTTTAGGGGTTCAAGTCCCCATTTTTTGGGGTGATCAACCCACACACACCCCCCCCCCCCATCAAGAAGAGGCCCCGACCAACCTGTGGTGGTGGGGGCGGGCGTGGTGGTGGTGCTGAGCCGATCCTCGCACCGTGGCCCCCAAAACCCGGGGGGGCACGAGCAATCGGTGCCCACGGCCGTGCCGCCATTTTGGCAAGCGGTCCCTTCGTCCCGCTTGCCGCACCGAGGTCCCGAGCGACCCGCCGGACAGACGCAACGGTGGCCCACGGCCGTCCCGCCCCCCTCGCACCGGTCCGTGGCATCTTCCGTCTCGCACGCGGGGCCGGTGTAGCCGGGGGGGCAGAGGCAGTGGGTCACGTTGGCCACGCCGCCATTTTGGCAGACGACTGGAAGAGATTGGGGGGGGGGGGGGGAATTGTGGAATTCTGGGAAAAGGGACACACACACCCCCCCCTCCCTTTTCTCCTCCCCCTCCCCAACGCCACGGTTGACCCACTGCCACGCCCTTGTCCACAAGGTGACCGACACCCCCCCCGCACACACACACACAGCCGTGGCGTTGGGACCCACGGCCCTCCTCCTCCTCTTCCTCTTCCTCCCCCCACGGCCCTCCCGGTGCTGGAGAGGAGCCCCCACCCCAAAAACACCCCCCCACACCCCCCTGCCACGAAGCCACGGGCACTCACTAGCCGGGGGGCTGGAGCCGTGGGGCAAGTAGAGGCACAGGACATCCATGGTGGTGCTGGGCGGGGTTGGAGACGACCACGTGGTGGGGGAGGGGGGCCCTGACGTCATCAGCGTCGTGGTGGCATCCAGGGGGACCGTGGGGGTGGCCGTGGGCTGAGACGAGGAGTTGGTGGTTGTGGCCGTGGTGGGGGTTTCAGTGGCCCTGCTGGTCGTGGTGGTGGCCACGGTGTTGTTTTCTGTGGTGGTCATTAGTGTCTCCGTGAATCTGTTGGCCAGCGTGGTGGCCAAGGTGCTGCTTTCAGTGGCCACGGTGTTGCTTTCAGTGGCCACAGTGTTATTTTCAGTGGCCACGGTGTTGCTTTCGGTGGCCACAGTGTTGTTTTCAGTGGCCACGGTGTTATTTTCAGTGGCCACGGTGTTGCTTTCGGTGGCCACAGTGTTGTTTTCAGTGGCCACAGTGTTATTTTCAGTGGCCACGGTGTTGCTTTCGGTGGCCACAGTGTTATTTTCAGTGGCCACGGTGTTGCTTTCAGTGGCCACGGTGTTGTTTTCCGTGGTGGTCACTAGTGTCTCCGTGAATCTGTTTACCAATGTGGTGGCCACAGTGTTATTTTCAGTGGCCACGGTGTTGCTTTTGGTGGCCACAGTGTTATTTTCAGTGGCCACAGTGTTGCTTTCAGTGGCCACGGTGTTATTTTCAGTGGCCACGGTGTTGTTTTCCGTGGTGGTCACTAGTGTCTCTGTGAATCTGTTCTCCAATGTGGTGGCCACGGTGTTGTTTTCAGTGGCCACAGTGTTGTTTTCAGTGGCCACGGTGTTATTTTCAGTGGCCACGGTGTTGCTTTCTGTGGCCACAGTGTTATTTTCCGTGGCCACGGTGTTCTTTTCCGTGGTGGTCACTAGTGTCTCCGTGAATCTGTTTACCAATGTGGTGGCCATGGTGTTGTTTTCAGTGGCCACAGTGTTATTTTCCGTGGCCACGGTGTTATTTTCAGTGGCCACAGTGTTGCTTTCTGTGGCCACAGTGTTATTTTCCGTGGCCACGGTGTTCTTTTCCGTGGTGGTCACTAGTGTCTCTGTGAATCTGTTCTCCAATGTGGTGGCCACGGTGTTGCTTTCAGTGGCCACAGTGTTGTTTTCAGTGGCCACAGTGTTATTTTCCGTGGCCACGGTGTTGTTTTCAGTGGCCACGGTGTTGCTTTCCGTGGCCACTGTGTCGTTTTCCGTGGTGGTCATTAGTGTCTCCGTGAATCTGTTGGCCAGCGTGGTGGCCAAGGTGCTGCTTTCAGTGGCCACGGCGTTGTTTTCCGTGGCCGTGCTGCTATTTTCCAGCGTGGTGGCCGCGCTGTCGCTTTCCGTGGCCACTCCGTGACTCCCCGGAGCGCTCAAGCCGGTGACGTGACTCTCCCAGGTGCCACCAAACCCCGACGTGGACACCACGGTGGTAGCCACCGGGCTAACGCATTCACACCGGGGCCCCCAAGTCGGGGGGGGGCAGCGACAGACCCCCGCCACCAAGGTGCCACCGTTGAGACACGAATCGAGCGGCTCCGGCTCCTGGCAAAGGTCGCCCCGGTAGCCCGGCGGGCACACGCAGCCCGTCCCGAAGGGCGTGGCCCCGTTTTGGCAAGCGCCGGCTGGGTCGGGCTCGCGACAATAATCCCCCTTGAACCCGGGGGGGCAGTAACATTTCACCCCCACCGCCGTGCCACCGTTTCCACAAACCGTACTGGGATCACTGGTTTGGCAACGGAAACCCTTGTAGCCGGGGGGGCACGCGCAGCCCTCCCCCACCGCCGTGCCGCCGTGCTCGCAGGGGGCTGGAAGGAACCAAAGATGGCGGAGGGGGGGTGTGGGGGTGCAAACAACCCCCCACACACACACTTTAACACCCCCCCCCCCACCCCTCAAAAAATAAAATGGCGGCGGGTCCCGGAAGAGCGACTCCGCTCCCACCCCCCAACCCTCCGGCGAAGACCCGAGGGCGGGATTTTGTGGGGGGGTGGGGTGGGGGGGGTGGGTGTGTCCCCGCCGCCGCCCCAACCTAAATCAGCTCTGATTGGTTCCCAACGCACCCATAGGGTGATTTTTGACCCCGCCCCCCCCCCCAACCGCCAACCGAGAGCCCCACGCGCCGTTGGGTTGGCCCAACCCAACCCGAATTCAATTAATTCTTAATTATTTTTTTTTTTTGGAGAGGGAGGGGGAGGAGGGGGAGGGACGAAGGCAAGGCGCCCGCGGATTGGTCGGTTCTCCATCTTGTCCCCGTCTTACCCGCCAAAACCCCGGAGGGGAGGAAGAGGAGGAAGACGAAGAAGAGGAAACCACCCAACTCCATCGTCGGGGTCGCCCGGCGCCTACGGAACGACCGAACCCGACCGGCCTCGGGGCGACTTTTTGTTTGGCCAAAATTGGGGCGTGGTCGGTGAATAATCGCTGAGTCACCCCAAAAATGGAAAAGGGCGGGGACGCCCTCAAAAAAAAAAAAAAATTTAAATGAATTCATTAAAATAAATAAATAAAATAAATAAACGGCGCCCGACGGAATTTCGCCCGCCCGGGGAACGGTGATAAGATTAAGGGGAAACCTGGTGGCTCCGTGACGTCATCGGCCCCGCCCACCCCACCCCACCCTCCCCTTTTGCTGCCCCACCCTGGGGGGTTGGCCCCGCCCCCCAAATGGCCCCTGGGGGGTGGGGGAGGGGTGTGGGGAGGGTTCAAGGTGGGTGGTGGATTGGGGGTGGGGGTGGGGGGGTGTTTGGGGGGGACACACCCACCCCCACCCCCCGTGGGTGTGGCCACCCCCGCCCCGCCCACCCACCCCCCCCCCGGCCCGGCGCTGTCCGAGGTGCTGGTGGCCTCGGGTTTGTGTCGGTGTCCCCCCCCCCGAGGTTCCTCTTTCCCAGTGAGTCCCAGTACATCCCAGTGCGTCCCAGTGCCCCCCAGTGCGTCCCAGTACATCCCAGTGCGTCCCAGTGCCCCCCAGTGCGTCCCAGTACCTCCCAGTGAGTCCCAGTACATCCCAGTGCGTCCCAGTACATCCCAGTGCATCCCAGTGCCCCCCAGTGCGTCCCAGTACATCCCAGTGCGTCCCAGTGCCCCCCAGTGCGTCCCAGTACATCCCAGTGCGTCCCAGTGCCCCCCAGTGCGTCCCAGTACCTCCCAGTGAGTCCCAGTACATCCCAGTGCGTCCCAGTACATCCCAGTGCATCCCAGTGCCCCCCAGTGCGTCCCAGTACATCCCAGTGCGTCCCAGTACATCCCAGTGCATCCCAGTATCTCCCAGTGCGTCCCAGTACCTCCCAGTGAGTCCCAGTACATCCCAGTGCGTCCCAGTGCCCCCCAGTGCGTCCCAGTACCTCCCAGTGAGTCCCAGTACATCCCAGTGCGTCCCAGTGCCCCCCAGTGCGTCCCAGTACATCCCAGTGAGTCCCAGTACATCCCAGTGCGTCCCAGTGCCCCCCAGTGCGTCCCAGTACCTCCCAGTGCGTCCCAGTACATCCCAGTGAGTCCCAGTACATCCCAGTGCGTCCCAGTGCCCCCCAGTGCGTCCCAGTACATCCCAGTGCGTCCCAGTACATCCCAGTGAGTCCCAGTGCCCCCCAGTGCGTCCCAGTACCTAACAGTGAGTCCCAGTACATCCCAGTGCGTCCCAGTACATCCCAGTGCGTCCCAGTGCCCCCCAGTGCGTCCCAGTACCTCCCAGTGAGTCCCAGTACATCCCAGTGCGTCCCAGTATATCCCAGTGAGTCCCAGTACATCCCAGTGCGTCCCAGTACATCCCAGTGCGTCCCAGTGCCCCCCAGTGCGTCCCAGTACACCCCAGTGTGTCCCAGTAGCTCCCAGTGCCCCCCAGTACCTCCCAGTGCATCCCAGTACCTCCCAGTGAGTCCCAGTACATCCCAGTGTGTCCCAGCACATCCCAGCACTTCCCAGTGTGTCCCAGTGCCCCCCAGTGCATCCCAGTACCTCCCAGTGTGTCCCAGTAGCTCCCAGTGCGTCACAGTACCTCCCAGTGTGTCCCAGTGCCCCCCAGTGCATCCCAGTACCTCCCAGTTTGGTCTGGATGCCTCGTGCTCCCCAGTCCTTCCCAGTGTGTCCCAGTGCCTCCCCAGTACGTCCCAGCACCTCCCAGTTTATTTTCTGGGTGCCACGTGCTCCCCAGTGCCTCCCAGCACCTCCCAGTTCACCCCAGTATGACCCAGTTGCCTCCTGCTCCCCACAACGCCTCGGGGCTGAGCCGAACCCCGCGGTACTGGGAACCCCCCCGGGGTACTGGGACACCCCCCCCACATACTGGGAACGCCCCCCAACATACTGGGAACCCCCCCGCGGTACTGGGAACCCCCCTGACATACTGGGAACCCCCTCAACATACTGGGAGCCCCCCCCAACATACTGGGAGACCCCCCCGACATACTGGGAGCCCCCCCCGACATACTGGGAACCCCTCTGACATACTGGGAACCCCCCCAACATACTGGGAGCCCCCCCAAGGGTACTGGGGACCCTCCCCCGCGTTACTGGGGACCCCCCGACCATACTGGGAACGCCCCCAACGGTACTGGGACCCCCCCGACATACTGGGAACCCCCCCGCGTTACTGGGACCCCCCCCCGACATACTGGGAACCTCCCCGACATACTGGGACCCCCCCCAAGGGTACTGGGAACCCCTCCCCGCGTTACTGGGGACCCCCCCCAACATACTGGGAGCCCCCCCAAGGGTACTGGGAGCCCCCCCCCGCGTTACTGGGAACCCCCCCAACATACTGGGAGCCCCCCCAAGGGTACTGGGAGCCCCCCCCGACATACTGGGACCCCCCCCGCGTTACTGGGAACCCCTCCGACATACTGGGAACCCCCTCAACATACTGGGAGCCCCCCCAAGGGTACTGGGAACCCCCCCGCGTTACTGGGAACCCCCCCCAACATACTGGGAACCCCCTCAACATACTGGGAGCCCCCCCCGACATACTGGGAACCTCCCCGACATACTGGGACCCCCCCCAAGGGTACTGGGAGCCCCCCCCGACATACTGGGAGCCCCCCCCGACATACTGGGAACCTCCCCGACATACTGGGAGCCCCCCCAAGGGTACTGGGAGCCCCCCCCGACATACTGGGAGCCCCCCCCGACATACTGGGAACCTCCCCGACATACTGGGAGCCCCCCCAAGGGTACTGGGAGCCCCCCCCGACATACTGGGAGCCCCCCCCGACATACTGGGAACCTCCCCGACATACTGGGAGCCCCCACAAGGGTACTGGGAACCCCTCCGACATACTGGGAACCCCCTCAACATACTGGGACCCCCCCGACATACTGGGAACCCCCCCGCGTTACTGGGAACCCCCCCCCCAACATACTGGGAACCCCCTCAACATACTGGGAGCCCCCCCCGACATACTGGGAACCTCCCCGACATACTGGGACCCCCCCCAAGGGTACTGGGAGCCCCCCCCGACATACTGGGAGCCCCCCCCGACATACTGGGAACCTCCCCGACATACTGGGAGCCCCCCCAAGGGTACTGGGAGCCCCCCCCGACATACTGGGACCCCCCCCGCGTTACTGGGACCCCCCCCCAAGGGTACTGGGACCCCCCCCGCGTTACTGGGACCCCCCCCCCACATACTGGGACCCCCCCAAGGGTACTGGGAGCCCCCCCCCACATACTGGGACCCCCCCCACATACTGGGACCCCCCCCCGCGTTACTGGGACCCCCCCATACTGGCCCCCCCCCCCCCCGAGAAACCCGCGGCGCTTCAGCCGAAAATTAAAACAAAATTAATTTATTACGACACGTGACCCGCGTGTGATTTTTTTTTTTTTTTTTGGGGGGGGGGTCAAAGGTCACCACAACCTGCCCCCCCCCCCAATTTTCAGAGTCCTCCCCCCCCCCTTAAAGGGCTTTTCATCCACATGGGGGGGTGACACACAAAAATAATTATTGGGGGGGGGGGGGTGGGGGGGTGTGTGTGTCCCCCCAAAAAAAAAACAAACCCGGGGGGGGAAATTTTTTTTTTTTTTGGGGGGGGGGGGGCCGCCATAAATAATAAATAATAAATACCGCGGGGTCTCACCCCCCCCCCCCCAAAAAAAAAAAAAAATCTCACCCGGCTGCCGGCGGCGGGTGGATTTTTTTTTTTTTTTTTTTGGGGGGGGGTGTGTGTGTGGTTTTTTGTTGTTTTGGTTTTTTTTTTTTTTTGGGGGGGGTGTTTGTTTTTTTTTTTGGGGTGCGGAACAATGATTTTTTTTTTTTTTTTGCGGGGGGGGGTCCCTTCACCCCCGTTGTCCCCTCGGGGGGGGGGGGGGGGGGGCCACTCATAGCCGGGTCGTGACCTTCGGCCTGGAGATCTTCACCTGTGGGAGGGGGGAGAAAGAGATGAAGGGGGGGGGACACCCCCCGTTTTTGGGGTGTGGGGGGGTCCCCTTTATTATTTTTTTTAATTTTGGGGGGGCCACACCCCAATTTTTTCAGCCTGGGGGGGTTTTTTTTGTCCGTACCGGGGTGACGTCCACCAGCTCCAAGCGCGGTGTGAAATCTCCTCGCGTCTCCTGGGGGGGTCGCCGGCGGCGGGGGGGGGTCGTGGATTTTCGGGGGGGGTCACCCACGGTTTTGGGGTGCGGTGGAAAGGGGGGGGGGGGGGCCGGTCGGACGAGCTCCAGGTGAAGTCGGCGTCGGCCTCGTACCAGCTGCCGCCGGAGTTGGGGTGAAGGTCCCTGCCGGGGGGGGGGGACACAAAAAACACAAAGATGGGAGATGTGGGGGGTCCCCTCCACCCCCCCAAAAAAAAAATTGGGTGGTTTCTAGTTTGGGGGGGTCCCAATCCATAAAATTTGGTGTTTTCTAGTTTGGGGGGGGGTCCTAATCCCCCCAAAATGGAAGTTTCTACTTTGGGGGGTTCCCCCCCTCCCCCCCTAAAAAAATTGGGGGGTTTCTACTTTTTTTGGGGGGGGGGGTCCCAACCTAAAATATTGGGGTTTCTAGTTTGGGGGGGGTCCCCCCCTAAAAAAAATTGAGGGTTTTCTAGTTGGGGGGGGTGTGTCCCAACCCCAAAATTTGGGGTTTCTAGTTTGGGGGGGTCCCAACCCAATAAAATTGGGCGAGTTTGTACTTTGGGGGGGTCCCAGCCCCCCCAAAATGGAAGTTTCTAGTTTGGGGATCCCCAACCCCAAAAAATTGGGGGTTTCTACTTTGGGGGGGTCCCCCCCTAAAAAAAATTGGGATTTCTAGTTTGGGGGGGTCCCAACCCAATAAAATTGGGCGAGTTTGTACTTTGGGGGGGTCTCAACCCCCCAATTTTATTTTTTTTCACTTTTGGGGGATCCCCACCCAAAAAATTGGGCGAGTTTGTACTTTGGGGGGGGGTCTCAACCCCCCAATTTTTTTTTTTTTCACTTTTGGGGGCTCCCCACCCAAAAAATTTGGGGGTTTTCTCCTTTGGGGGGGCCACCCCCCCCCAAAAAAAAAAAAAACCAAACCAAACCCCAAACTGGGGGCGCTTGGTACCTGCCGGGGCGCCTCTCCGTCGTCTCCTGACCAAGATGGCGGCGAGCGCGACGCAGCCCACGGACGCCACGGTGGCCACCACCCCCAGCCCGGTGGCCACCTTGCTGACGCGGGCCGAGCACCGGGGGCCGGCGTACCAGTACAGAGCCTCGTCGGGGCAACTGGGAAAATTGGGGGGGTGACGGCGTGGGTGGAGGGTGGGGGCAGGATCAGGCCCAAGGGGGGGTGGGGGGGGGTAGTTTCTTGCCCCTCGCTCCCCGTTGGTAGCCACGGTGGCGACTCACAGGCAGCGCGGGCCGGCGCGGGTGACGTGGCAGCGGCCGTGGTGGCACCCCAGGGTGTCGGGGTGTTGGGGGTGCAGGGGGTGACGCAGCGGACGGAGCCCTCGGGGTGACGGCGTGGTAGTAGCCACGGTAGCCCGGGGGGCTCGTAGCCAGCAGATATCTGGGGGGGGGGGGGGGGGAGAGTGAATGAGGAGGGGCGGGAGAGGAGATGGGGGAACTGGGGGGGGTAGTGGGGGGGCTAGGGGGGGAATTGGGGGGGCTAGTGGGGGAACTGGGGGCTAGGGGGGAATTGGGGGGCTAGTGGGGGAATTGGGGGGGCTAGGGGGGGAATTGGGGGGCTAGTGGGGGAATTGGGGGGGCTAGGGGGGAATTGGGGGGCTAGTGGGGGAATTGGGGGGGCTAGGGGGGAATTGGGGGGCTAATGGGGGAATTGGGGGGGCTAGGGGGGGAATTGGGGGGCTAGTGGGGGAACTGGGGGGCTAGGGGGGGAATTGGGGGGCTAGTGGGGGAATTGGGGGGGCTAGGGGGGGAATTGGGGGGCTAGTGGGGGAATTGGGGGGGCTAGGGGGGAATTGGGGGGCTAATGGGGGAATTGGGGGGGCTAGGGGGGAATTGGGGGCTAGTGGGGGGAACTGGGGGGGCTAGGGGGGGAATTGGGGGGCTAGTGGGGGAACTGGGGGGGCTAGGGGGGGAATTGGGGGGCTAGTGGGGGTACTGGGGGGCTAGTGGGGGAATTGGGGGGCTAGTGGGGGAACTGGGGGGGCTAGGGGGGGAATTGGGGGCTAGTGGGGGAACTGGGGGGTTACTGGGGAAAATGGAGGGGCTGGTGGGGGAACTGGGGGGGTACTGGAGGGGCTAGTGGGGGAATTGGGGGGCTAGTGGGGGAACTGGAGGGGTTAGTGGGGAACTGGGGGCCTAGTAGGGGAATTGGGGGGGCTAGTGGGGGAACTGGGGGGCTAGTGGGGGAGTGGGGGGGGCTAGTGGGGGAACTGGGAGGCCTCTGGGTGTACTGGGGGGGGTGCTGGGGTTACTGGGGGTGGAACTTGGGGGCTACTGGGGGTACTGGTAGGCTACTGGGGAACTGGGGTCCACTGGGGGAACTTGGGGGCCACTAGGGATACTGGAGGGGCACTGGGGGAACTGGAAGGGGAACTGAGGGGCCACTGGGGGAACTGGGAGGCCTCTGGGTATACTGGGAAAGGTACTGGGGGTACTGGGTGACCACTGGGAGTACTGGTGGGCTACTGGGGGGGGGGTCCCACCGTCCAGGGCCGTTTCCTCCATGATCCTGACGACGGGGTCGGGCGCCACGGTGAGGCAGAGGCCGGCTGCGGGCCAGTGGCCAGGAGGAGACGGCAATTAGCCACCGCGGGGGGGATGATGGGGGGCAAATGGGGAAGGGGGGGGGGGGTCTGGGGAGGGGTATTTTTTTTGGGGGGGTGTGTGTGGCACCCACAAGCGTTGTGTTGGCAAGCGCCCTGGCTGGCCGCGGCCTGGCGCAAGGCGGCCACCAACATCCTCGTGACGGCCTCGAACTTCTGGGCCGTGTCGCCGCTCCCGGTGGCCGTGACGAAGATCTCGTGGTCCACCACGACGCTGCCGGGGCTTTTGGGGAGGGGGGGGGGGAGAGAGTGAGGTGGCGGGGGGAGCAGGGGGGTGGTGGCCACCCCACTGACCCCCCGACACCCCGATATTGGGGGGGGGGGGGTTGTCGTTCCGCCTTACTTGAGGCTAATGATCCGGATGCCCTCGTAGCCAGGGATGGGCCCGTAGATTTCCGGATCTGCGAAGCCAAAGGGTGATGGGGGGGGCCACCGGGGGAGGGGGACAAGGTGGCCACGGAGGGGGTAAGGTGGCCACAGAGGGGGATAAGGTGGCCATGGAGGGGGTAAGGTGGCCACGGAGGGGATAAGGTGGTCATGGAGGGGATAAGGTGGCTGTGGAGGGGGTAAGGTGGCCACAAAGGGGGATAAGGTGGCCATGGAGGGGGTAAGGTGGCTGTGGAGGGGGTAAGGTGGCCACAAAGGGGTAAGGTGGCCATGGAGGGGGTAAGGTGGCCACGGAGGGGATAAGGTGGCCACAAAGGGGAAAGGTGGCCACGAAGGGGGATAAGGTGGCTGTGGAGGGGGTAAGGTGGCCACAAAGGGGGTAAGGTGGCCACAAAGGGGGTAAGGTGGCCATGGAGGGGATAAGGTGGCCGTGGAGGGGGTAAGGTGGCCACAAAGGGGAAAGGTGGCCACGAAGGGGGATAAGGTGGTCATGGAGGGGATAAGGTGGCCACAGAGGGGGTAAGGTGGCCATGGAGGGGATAAGGTGGCTGTGGAGGGGGTAAGGTGGCCACAAAGGGGGTAAGGTGGCCATGAAGGGGGTAAGGTGGCCACGGAGGGGATAAGGTGGCCACAAAGGGGAAAGGTGGCCACGAAGGGGGATAAGGTGGTCATGGAGGGGATAAGGTGGCCGTGGAGGGGACAAACTGGCAATGGAGAGGACAAGGTGGCCGCAGAGAGGACAAAGTGGCCTCAGATGGCCACAGAGGGGACAAAGTGGCCACAGAGGGGACGAGGTGGCCACGGAAGGGACAAGATGTCCATGGTAGCCACGGGGGGGGGACACGCGGTGGCCCCGTTCGCCCTCACCTCCTCCCGGAAGTGCCCGTCGAAGGAGCCGAACGCCTCCGACGCGTTGTCCGCCAGCTGCTCCGTGTAGTTGAAGTTGGTGATGGCCACCACCACCCCCACGGCGGCCACCACCGTCCCCGGGTAGGCTGGAAGGACGCCAAGACTTTCAAAGCCGTGGCCAAGGTGGCCAACGGAGTTGGCCGGGGGGGGGGGGCAGGTGGCTACTCACGGAGGTTGGTGTCGAAGGAGTCGGCGGCGAACTCGCAGGAGGGGCCGTAGAAACGCGGGGCGCAGAGGCACCCCGCGCCGCTGGAGGTGCCCCCGTTCTGGCAGACGCCTGAGGGGGGGGTGAGGGGGGACGGAAATTACGGGGGGGGGCAACTTGGGGACCCCCTTGGGGCCAGGGGGACCTGCTGGGAGCAGGGTAATGGGGGTGGGAGGGGGGAGAGGGGTGGGGCAAGGTGGTGCTTTTGGGGTGGGGCCGGGGGGGGGGTAAGACTCACCTGAAGGGGTAACTGGGGGATGGGGGGGGGTGATGGGTGGTTGGGGGGGGGGGGTGGGGCCTGTGGGGGTCAACTGGGGGGTGGTGGGTGCTGTGGGGGTCAACTGGGAGGTGGTGGGTGCCGTGGGGGTCAACTGGGGGGAGGTGGGTGCCGTGGGGGTCAACTGGGAGGTGGTGGGTGCCGTGGGGGTCAACTGGGGGGAGGTGGGTGCCGTGGGGGTCAACTGGGGGGTGGTGGGTGCCGTGGGGGTCAACTGGGGGGAGGTGGGTGCTGTGGGGGTCAACTGGGAGGTGGTGGGTGCCGTGGGGGTCAACTGGGAGGTGGTGGGTGCCGTGGGGGTCAACTGAGGGGAGGTGGGTGCCGTGGGGGTCAACTGGGGGGTGGTGGGTGCTGTGGGGGTCATCTGGGGGGAGGTGGGTGCCGTGGGGGTTAACTGGGGGGAGGTGGGTGCTGTGGGGGTCAACTGGGGGGTGGTGGGTGCCGTGGGGGTCAACTGGGGGGAGGTGGGTGCCGTGGGGGTCAACTGGGGGGTGGTGGGTGCTGTGGGGGTCAACTGGGGGGAGGTGGGTGCCGTGGGGGTCAACTGGGGGGTGGTGGGTGCCGTGGGGGTCAACTGGGAGGTGGTGGGTGCTGTGGGGGTCAACTGGGGGGAGGTGGGTGCCGTGGGGGTCAACTGGGGGGTGGTGGGTGCTGTGGGGGTCAATGGGGTGACGGTGGGTGCCGTGGGGGTCCCGTCTGTGGGGGTGACAGTGTTGGAGGTGTCTCCGGGAGTGGAGAAGGATGTGGAGGCGTGTCCTGAGGTGGTGGAAACCGTGGAGGTCCCCTCGGTGGTGGTGGCACCGCTGGACGTGGCTCCAGTGGCCGGAAAGGACGTGGAGGAGCCTCCTGAGGTGGCCGTGGGTCCCGTGGAGGTCCCGTCTGTGGGGGTGAGAGCGGTGGAGGTGGCACCTGTGGTGGAGACGGACGTGGAGGCATCGCCTGAGGGCGTGGAAAATGCCGTGGAGGTCCCCTCTGAGGGGGTGGCACCGCTGGAGGTGGCTCCAGTGGACGAGAAGGACGTGGAGGAGCCTCCTGCGATGGTCGTGGGACCCGTGGTGCTTTTGTCTGTGGGTGTGGCCGTGGTGGAGGTGGCCCCTGTGGTGGAGAAGGACGTGGAGGAGTGTCCTGAGGTGGTGGGGGTGGCAGTAGAGGGGACATCTGTCGGGGTGGCAGCGCTGGAGGTGGCTCCTGTGGCCGGGAAGGACGTGGAGGAGCCTCCTGAGGTGGTCGTGGATCCCATGGAGGTCCCCTGGGTGGTGGTGGCAGCGCTGGAGGTGGCTCCAGTGGTCGAGGAGGACGTAGAGGAGACTCCTGAGGTGGCCGTGGGCACCGTGGTGCTCTTGTCTGTGGGTGTGGCCATGGTGGTGGTGGCTCCTGTGGTGGAGAAGGACGTGGAGGCACCTTCAGAGGGGATGGGAGATGCCGTGGAGGTCCCGTCTGTGGTGGTGGCAGCGCTGGGGGTGGCACTTGTGGTCAAGGAGGACGTGGAGGAACCTTCTGATGTGGTGGGCGTGGAGGTAGAGGGGACATCTGAGGGGGTGGCAGCGCTGGAGGTGGCTCCAGTGGTCGAGGAGGACGTGGCGGGGTGTCCTGGGGTGGTCACGGAGGCTGTGGAGGTCACCTCTGGGGAGGTGGTGGCACTGGTGGTGGCTCCTGTGGTTGACAAGGACGTGGAGGCACCTCCTGGGGTGGTGGGGGATCCCGTGGAGGTCACCTCTGAGGGGGTGGCACCGCTGGAAGTGGCTCCAGTGGTCGAGGAGGACGTAGAGGAGACTCCTGAGGTGGCCGTGGGCCCCGTGGAGGTGACTTCTGTGGGGGTGGCAGGGCTGGAGGTGGCTCCTGTGGTGGAGAGGGACGTGGAAAGATCTTCAGGGGTGGTGGGACCTTCCGTGGAGGTCACCTCTGTGGGGGTGACAGCGCTGGAGGTGGCTCCAGTGGTCGAGAAGGACGTGGAGGAGTGTCCTGAGGTGGTGGGGGTGGCAGTAGAGGGGACATCTGTCGGGGTGGCAGCGCTGGAGGTGGCTCCAGTGGCCGGGAAAGACGTGGAGGAGCCTCCAGGGGTGGCTGTGGGCCCCGTGGTGGTCTCATCTGTGGTGGTGGCAGGGCTGGAGGTGGCACTTGTGGTCAAGGAGGACGTGGAGGCACCTTCTGATGTGGTGGGTGTGGAGGTAGAGGGGACATCTGAGGGGGTGGCAGCGCTGGACGTGGCTCCAGTGGTCGAGGAGGACGTGGAGGCACCTTCAGAGGGGGTGGGCGATGGCATGGAGGTCCCCTCGGTGGTGGTGGCAGTGCTGGGGGTGGCCCCTGTTGTCAAGGAGGACGTGGGGGAGTGTCCTGAGGTGGTGGGGGTGGCAGTAGAGGGGACATCTGTGGGGGTGGCAGCGCTGGAGGTGGCTCCTGTGGCCGGGAAAGACGTGGAGGAGCCTCCTGGGGTGGCCGTGGGCCCCGTGGTGGTCCCGTCTGTGGGGGTGACAGCTGTGGAGGTGGCTCCTGTGGTCGAGGAGGACGTGGAGGAGCCTCCTGAGGTGGTCGTGGGTGCCGTGGAGGCCACGTCTGTGGGGGTGGCAGCAGTAGAGGTGGCTCCGGTGGTCAAGAAGGACGTGGAGGAGCCTCCAAGGGTGGTTGTGTGCCCCGTGGAGGTCCCCTCGGTGGGGGTGGCACCGCCGGAGGTGGCTCCAGTGGTCGAGGAGGACGTGGAGGAGACTCCTGAGGTGGCCGTGGGCCCTGTGGAGGTCACCTCTGTGGGTGCGGCCGTGGTGGAGGTGGCTCCTGTGGTGGAGAAGGACGTGGAAGCACCTTCGGAGGGGGTGGGAGATGCCGTGGAGGTCCCGTCTGTGGTGGTGGCAGCGCTGGGGGTGGCTCCAGTGGTCAAAGAGGACATGGAGGAGCCTCCTGAGGTGGTCGTGGGTGCCGTGGAGGTCCCCTCGGTGGTGGTGGCAGCGCTGGGGGTGGCCCCTGTGGTCAAGGAGGACGTGGAGGAGCCTCCTGAGGTGGTCACGGATCCCATGGTGGTCCCCTGGGTGGTGGTGGCAGCGCTGGAGGTGGCTCCAGTGGTCGAGGAGGACGTGGCGGGGTGTCCTGAGGTGGTCACGGAGGCTGTGGAGGTCACCTCTGGGGAAGTGGTGGCACTGGTGGTGGCTTCAGCCGTGGAGGAGGACGTGGCTCCGTCAGCTGTGCGGGTCACGGATGTCACCGAGGTCACCTGTGTTGAGGGGACAGGAGTGGGGGTGGCTCCCGTGGTCGAGGAGGACGTAGAGGAGACCCCTGAGGTGGCCGTGGGTGACGTGGAGGCCACGTCTGTGGGGGTGGCAGCAGTAGAGGTGGCTCCTGTGGTGGAGAGGGACGTGGAGGAGCCTCCAAGGGTGGTTGTGTGCCCCGTGGAGGTCCCCTCGGTGGGGGTGGCAGCGCTGGAGGTGGCTCCAGTGGTCGAGGAGGACGTGGCGGGGTGTCCTGGGGTGGTCACGGAGGCTGTGGAGGTCACCTCTGGGGAGGTGGTGGCACTGGAGGTGGCTCCTGTGGTTGACAAGGACGTGGAGGCACCTCCTGTGGTGGTGGGGGATCCCGTGGAGGTCACCTCTGAGGGGGTGGCACCGCTGGAGGTGGCTCCAGTGGTCGTGGAGGACGTAGAGGAGACTCCTGAGGTGGCCGTGGGCCCCGTGGTGCTCTTGTCTGTGGGTGCGGCCGTGGTGGAGGTGGCTCCTGTGGTGGAGAAGGACGTGGAGGCACCTTCGGAGGGGGTGGGAGATGCCGTGGAGGTCCCGTCTGTGGTGGTGGCAGAGCTGGGGGTGGCACTTGTGGTCAAGGAGGACGTGGAGGCACCTTCTGATGTGGTGGGCGTGGAGGTAGAGGGGACATCTGAGGGGGTGGCAGCGCTGGACGTGGCTCCAGTGGTCGAGGAGGACGTGGAGGTACCTTCAGAGGGGGTGGGCGATGGCATGGAGGTCCCCTCGGTGGTGGTGGCAGTGCTGGGGGTGGCCCCTGTGGTCAAGGAGGACGTGGGGGAGTGTCCTGAGGTGGTGGGGGTGGCAGTAGAGGGGACATCTGTGGGGGTGGCAGCGCTGGATGTGGCTCCCGTGGCCGGGAAAGACGTGGAGGAGCCTCCTGGGGTGGCCGTGGGCCCCGTGGTGGTCCCGTCTGTGGGGGTGACAGCTGTGGAGGTGGCTCCTGTGGTCGAGGAGGACGTGGAGGAGCCTCCTGAGGTGGCCGTGGGTGCCGTGGAGGCCACGTCTGTGGGGGTGGCAGCAGTAGAGGTGGCTCCGGTGGTCAAGAAGGACGTGGAGGAGCCTCCAAGGGTGGTTGTGTGCCCCGTGGAGGTCCCCTCGGTGGGGGTGGCACCGCCGGAGGTGGCTCCAGTGGTCGAGGAGGACGTGGAGGAGACTCCTGAGGTGGCCGTGGGCCCCGTGGAGGTCACCTCTGTGGGTGCGGCCGTGGTGGAGGTGGCTCCTGTGGTGGAGAAGGACGTGGAAGCACCTTCGGAGGGGGTGGGAGATGCCGTGGAGGTCCCGTCTGTGGTGGTGGCAGCGCTGGGGGTGGCTCCAGTGGTCAAAGAGGACATGGAGGAGCCTCCTGAGGTGGTCGTGGGTGCCGTGGAGGTCCCCTCGGTGGTGGTGGCAGTGCTGGGGGTGGCCCCTGTGGTCAAGGAGGACGTGGAGGAGCCTCCTGAGGTGGTCACGGATCCCATGGTGGTCCCCTGGGTGGTGGTGGCAGCGCTGGAGGTGGCTCCAGTGGTCGAGGAGGACGTGGCGGGGTGTCCTGAGGTGGTCACGGAGGCTGTGGAGGTCACCTCTGGGGAAGTGGTGGCACTGGAGGTGGCTTCAGCAGTGGAGGAGGACGTGACTCCGTCAGCTGTGGGGGTCACAGATGTCACCGAGGTCACCTGTGTTGAGGGGACAGGAGTGGGGGTGGCTCCCGTGGTCGAGGAGGACGTAGAGGAGACCCCTGAGGTGGCCGTGGGTCCCGTGGAGGCCACGTCTGTGGGGGTGGCAGCAGTAGAGGTGGCTCCTGTGGTGGAGAGGGACGTGGAGGAGCCTCCAAGGGTGGTCGTGGATCCCATGGAGGTCCCCTCGGTGGGGGTGGCAGCGCTGGAAGTGGCTCCAGTGGTCGAGGAGGACGTGGCGGGGTGTCCTGGGGTGGTCACGGAGGCTGTGGAGGTCACCTCTGGGGAGGTGGTGGCACTGGAGGTGGCTCCTGTGGTTGACAAGGACGTGGAGGCACCTCCTGGGGTGGTGGGGGATCCCGTGGAGGTCACCTCTGAGGGGGTGGCACCGCTGGAGGTGGCTCCAGTGGTCGAGGAGGACGTAGAGGAGACTCCTGAGGTGGCCGTGGGCCCCGTGGAGGTGATTTCTGTGGGTGTGGCCGTGGTGGAGGTGGCTCCTGTGGTGGAGAGGGACGTGGAAAGGTCTTCAGGGGTGGTGGGACCTTCCGTGGAGGTCACCTCTGTGGGGGTGACAGCGCTGGAGGTGGCTCCAGTGGCCGGGAAAGACGTGGAGGAGCCTCCAGGGGTGGCTGTGGGCCCCGTGGAGGTCCCGTCAGTGGGGGTGAGAGCGGTGGAGGTGGCACCTGTGGAGGAGAGGGACGTGGAGGCATCGCCTGAGGGTGTGGGAGATGCCGTGGAGGTCCCCTCGGTGGTGGTGGCAGAGCTGGACGTGGCCCCAGTGGTCGAGGAGGACGTGGAGGAGCCTCCTGAGGTGGTCGTGGGACCTGTGGTGGTCTTGTCTGTGGGTGCGGCCGTGGTGGAGGTGGCACCTGTGGTGGAGAAGGACGTGGAGGAGTGTCCTGAGGTGGTGGGGGTGGCAGTAGAGGGGACATCTGTGGGGGTGACAGCACTGGACGTGGCTCCCGTGGCCGGGAAAGACGTGGAGGAGCCTCCTGGGGTGGCCGTGGGCCCCGTGGTGGTCCCGTCTGTGGGGATGAGAGCGGTGGAGGTGGCTCCTGTGGTCGAGGAGGAGGTGGAGGAGTGTCCTGAGGTGGTGGGGGTGGCGGTAGAGGGGACATCTGTCGGGGTGGCAGCGCTGGACGTGGCTCCTGTGGCCGGGAAGGACGTGGAGGAGCCTCCTGAGGTGGTCGTGGATCCCATGGAGGTCCCCTGGGTGGTGGTGGCAGCGCTGGAGGTGGCTCCAGTGGTCGAGGAGGACGTAGAGGAGACTCCTGAGGTGGCCGTGGGCCCCGTGGTGCTCTTGTCTGTGGGTGCGGCCGTGGTGGAGGTGGCTCCTGTGGTGGAGAAGGACGTGGAGGCACCTTCGGAGGGGGTGGGAGATGCCGTGGAGGTCCCGTCTGTGGTGGTGGCAGAGCTGGGGGTGGCACTTGTGGTCAAGGAGGACGTGGAGGCACCTTCTGATGTGGTGGGCGTGGAGGTAGAGGGGACATCTGAGGGGGTGGCAGCGCTGGACGTGGCTCCAGTGGTCGAGGAGGACGTGGAGGTACCTTCAGAGGGGGTGGGCGATGGCATGGAGGTCCCCTCGGTGGTGGTGGCAGTGCTGGGGGTGGCCCCTGTGGTCAAGGAGGACGTGGGGGAGTGTCCTGAGGTGGTGGGGGTGGCAGTAGAGGGGACATCTGTGGGGGTGGCAGCGCTGGATGTGGCTCCCGTGGCCGGGAAAGACGTGGAGGAGCCTCCTGGGGTGGCCGTGGGCCCCGTGGTGGTCCCGTCTGTGGGGGTGACAGCTGTGGAGGTGGCTCCTGTGGTCGAGGAGGACGTGGAGGAGCCTCCTGAGGTGGCCGTGGGTGCCGTGGAGGCCACGTCTGTGGGGGTGGCAGCAGTAGAGGTGGCTCCGGTGGTCAAGAAGGACGTGGAGGAGCCTCCAAGGGTGGTTGTGTGCCCCGTGGAGGTCCCCTCGGTGGGGGTGGCACCGCCGGAGGTGGCTCCAGTGGTCGAGGAGGACATGGAGGAGACTCCTGAGGTGGCCGTGGGCCCTGTGGAGGTCACCTCTGTGGGTGCGGCCGTGGTGGAGGTGGCTCCTGTGGTGGAGAAGGACGTGGAAGCACCTTCGGAGGGGGTGGGAGATGCCGTGGAGGTCCCATCTGTGGTGGTGGCAGCGCTGGGGGTGGCTCCAGTGGTCAAAGAGGACATGGAGGAGCCTCCTGAGGTGGTCGTGGGTGCCGTGGAGGTCCCCTCGGTGGTGGTGGCAGTGCTGGGGGTGGCCCCTGTGGTCAAGGAGGACGTGGAGGAGCCTCCTGAGGTGGTCACGGATCCCATGGTGGTCCCCTGGGTGGTGGTGGCAGCGCTGGAGGTGGCTCCAGTGGTCGAGGAGGACGTGGCGGGGTGTCCTGAGGTGGTCACGGAGGCTGTGGAGGTCACCTCTGGGGAAGTGGTGGCACTGGAGGTGGCTTCAGCAGTGGAGGAGGACGTGACTCCGTCAGCTGTGGGGGTCACAGATGTCACCGAGGTCACCTGTGTTGAGGGGACAGGAGTGGGGGTGGCTCCCGTGGTCGAGGAGGACGTAGAGGAGACCCCTGAGGTGGCCGTGGGTCCCGTGGAGGCCACGTCTGTGGGGGTGGCAGCAGTAGAGGTGGCTCCTGTGGTGGAGAGGGACGTGGAGGAGCCTCCAAGGGTGGTTGTGTGCCCCGTGGACGTCCCCTCGGTGGGGGTGGCAGCGCTGGGGGTGGCTCCAGTGGTCGAGGAGGACGTGGCGGGGTGTCCTGGGGTGGTCACAGAGGCTGTGGAGGTCACCTCTGGGGAGGTGGTGGCACTGGAGGTGGCTCCTGTGGTTGACAAGGACGTGGAGGCACCTCCTGGGGTGGTGGGGGATCCCGTGGAGGTCACCTCTGAGGGGGTGGCACCGCTGGAGGTGGCTCCAGTGGTCGAGGAGGACGTAGAGGAGACTCCTGAGGTGGCCGTGGGCCCCGTGGTGCTCTTGTCTGTGGGTGCGGCCGTGGTGGAGGTGGCTCCTGTGGTGGAGAAGGACGTGGAGGCACCTTCGGAGGGGGTGGGAGATGCCGTGGAGGTCCCGTCTGTGGTGGTGGCAGCGCTGGGGGTGGCACTTGTGGTCAAGGAGGACGTGGAGGAACCTTCTGATGTGGTGGGCGTGGAGGTAGAGGGGACATCTGAGGGGGTGGCAGCGCTGGACGTGGCTCCAGTGGTCGAGGAGGACGTGGAGGCACCTTCAGAGGGGGTGGGCGATGGGATGGAGGTCCCCTCGGTGGTGGTGGCAGTGCTGGGGGTGGCACTTGTGGTCAAGGAGGACGTGGAGGAACCTTCTGATGTGGTGGGCGTGGAGGTAGAGGGGACATCTGAGGGGGTGGCAGCGCTGGAGGTGGCTCCCGTGGCCGGGAAAGACGTGGAGGAGCCTCCAGGGGTGGCTGTGGGCCCCGTGGTGGTCTCATCTGTGGTGGTGGCAGGGCTGGAGGTGGCACTTGTGGTCAAGGAGGACGTGGAGGCACCTTCTGATGTGGTGGGTGTGGAGGTAGAGGGGACATCTGAGGGGGTGGCAGCGCTGGACGTGGCTCCAGTGGTCGAGGAGGACGTGGAGGCACCTTCAGAGGGGGTGGGCGATGGCATGGAGGTCCCCTCGGTGGTGGTGGCAGCGCTGGGGGTGGCCCCTGTGGTCAAGGAGGACGTGGGGGAGTGTCCTGAGGTGGTGGGGGTGGCAGTAGAGGGGACATCTGTGGGGGTGGCAGCGCTGGAGGTGGCTCCCGTGGCCGGGAAAGACGTGGAGGAGCCTCCTGGGGTGGCTGTGGGCCCCGTGGTGGTCCCCTCGGTGGGGGTGGCAGCGCTGGGGGTGGCTCCAGTGGTCGAGGAGGACGTGGCGGGGTGTCCTGGGGTGGTCACGGAGGCTGTGGAGGTCACCTCTGGGGAGGTGGTGGCACTGGTGGTGGCTCCTGTGGTTGACAAGGACGTGGAGGCACCTCCTGGGGTGGTGGGGGATCCCGTGGAGGTCACCTCTGTGGGGGTGGCACCGCTGGCCGTGGCTCCCGTGGTGGCGACGGAGGCGGGACTCTCTCCTGAGGGGCCGGTGGCTTCTCTGGAGGTGGCCCCGGTGGCCAAAAAGGACGTGGGCAACGCGTCTGTGGCGGCCGTGGCTCCCGTGGGGGTCACCGCGGGGGGGGTGGTAGCCCAAGTGGCGCGCAAGGACGTGGACAACTCACCTGTGGGGGCGGAGCCGTGGCGGAGTGTCAGTCACCTCCCCCCCGGAGGTGTCTCTGGTGGCCAAGGGGCTCGTGGTGGCTCCCGTGGCACCCCCAGCCCCCCCGGGGTTCATCACCCCCAAACCCGGCGCCACAACGTGTGTGTGTGTGTGTGTGTGTGTGTGTGTGTGTGTCCCACGGAGGAGGCCACGGCCTTCCTCCTCCTCCTCCTCCTCCTCCTCCCGACCACCCCCGTGGACCCCCCGCCATCTCGTGTCCCCCCCCCGGCCCCAGTGGGCCACTAAACCCACTTGCCCCGACCAAGATGGCTACCGACCTCCGTGGCCCCCCAGCCATGGCCGTGGCCTTCCTCCTCCTCCTCCTCCTCCTCCTCCTCCTCCTCCCGACCACCCCCGTGGACCTCCCGCCATCTCGTGTCCCCCCCCCAGGGCCACCAAACCCACCTGCCACCATCCAGGCCACCAAGATGGCCACCGAGGCCCGCGGCCCCCCAGCCATGGCCGTGGCCTTCCTCCGCGGCTCCGTGGCCTCGACTGAGCCCCGTGGCCCCGGTGGTGGCCCCAGAAATATGGGGGGGGGGGGGGGGGGGTGTGAGGTGACGTCTTTGACCTTTGACCCCAATCTGGGGTGACAAGGACGTCGGGGAATGTCCCCGCGTCACCGCCACGCCCCGGGGGGGGGGGGGTGGGGAGGGACATGGGGGGACGTGGGGAGGGGCACTGGGGGGCACTGGAGGTCACTGGGGGGGTACTGGGGGTCACTGGAGTCACTGGGGGGCACTGGGGGGTCACTGGGGGGATACTGGGGGTCACTGGAGTCACTGGGGGGCACTGGGGGGGCACTGGGGGGATACTGGGGGTCACTGGAGTCACTGGGGGGCACTGGGGGGGCACTGGGGGGATACTGGGGGTCACTGGAGTCACTGGGGGGCACTGGGGGGGCACTGGGGGGATACTGGGGGTCACTGGAGTCACTGGGAGTCACTGGGGGGGCACTGGGGGGATACTGGGGGTCACTGGAGTCACTGGGGGTCACTGGGGGGGCACTGGGGGGATACTGGGGGTCACTGGAGTCGCTGGGGGTCACTGGGGGGGCACTGGGGGGATACTGGGGGTCACTGGAGTCACTGGGGGTCACTGGGGGGGCACTGGGGGGATACTGGGGGTCACTGGAGTCACTGGGGGGCACTGGGGGGGCACTGGGGGGATACTGGGGGTCACTGGAGTCGCTGGGGGGCACTGGGGGGGCACTGGGGGGATACTGGGGGTCACTGGAGTCGCTGGGGGTCACTGGGGGGGCACTGGGGGGATACTGGGGGTCACTGGAGTCGCTGGGGGTCACTGGGGGGGCACTGGGGGGATACTGGGGGTCACTGGAGTCGCTGGGGGGCACTGGGGGGCACTGGGGGGATACTGGGGGTCACTGGAGTCGCTGGGGGGCACTGGGGGGCACTGGGGGGATACTGGGGGTCACTGGAGTCACTGGGGGGCACTGGGGGGGCACTGGGGGATGGTGGCCTTGGGGGGGGCAGGGACAGATTTGGGGCCCCCCCAGTCTCTCCCAGTGTCTCCCAGTGTCTCCCAGTATCCCACCAGGTTCTCCCAGTGTCTCCCAGTATCCCACCAGTGACTCCCAGTGTCACCCAGTGTCTCCCAGTATCCCCCCAGTCTCTCCCAGTGTCTCCCAGTGTCTCCCAGCATCCCACGAGTGTCTCCCAGTGTCACACAGTATGCCACCAGTGTCTCCCAGTGTCTCCCAGTGTCTCCCAGTATCCCCCAGTCTCTCTCAGTGTCTCCCAGTGTCTCCCAGTATCCCACCAGGTTCCCCCAGTGTCTCCCAGTATCCCCCCAGTCTCTCCCAGTGTCTCCCAGTATCCCCCAGTCTCTCTCAGTGTCTCCCAGTGTCTCCCAGTATCCCACCAGGTTCCCCCAGTGTCTCCCAGTATCCCCCCAGTCTCTCCCAGTGTCTCCCAGTATCCCCCAGTCTCTCTCAGTGTCTCCCAGTGTCTCCCAGTATCCCACCAGGTTCCCCCAGTGTCTCCCAGTATCCCCCCAGTCTCTCCCAGTGTCTCCCAGTGTCCCCCAGTCTCTCTCAGTGTCTCCCAGTGTCTCCCAGTATCCCACCAGGTTCTCCCAGTGTCTCCCAGTATCCCACCAGTGACTCCCAGTGTCACCCAGTGTCTCCCAGTATCCCCCCAGTCTCTCCCAGTGTCTCCCAGTGTCTCCCAGCATCCCACGAGTGTCTCCCAGTGTCACCCAGTATCCCACCAGTGTCTCCCAGTGTCTCCCAGTGTCTCCCAGTATCCCCCAGTCTCTCTCAGTGTCTCCCAGTGTCTCCCAGTATCCCACCAGGTTCCCCCAGTGTCTCCCAGTATCCCCCCAGTCTGTCCCAGTGTCTCCCAGTATCCCCCCAGTGCCCCCCAGTGCCCCCCAGTCTCTCCCAGTGCGTGTCCCCGGGCGGTGCCGTCTCGCCCCACCCCACTGACGTCACGGGGCGGGGGCGGGGCCATTGACCTTCACCCCGGGAGGTGACACCGGGGACACGCCCGGGGCGCGGGACACGCCTCGTCACGCACACGCGTGTGTCAGCGGCCGGGGGACGGGAGGCCACGGGGCACACGCGTGTCCAGGGGGGTCTCGGTGGCACACGTGTGTTCATACGTGACGTCCCAGGGGCACACGCGTGTGCAGACACGGTGACACACGTGTTGGACGCACATGGGGGTCCTGGTGGCACACGCGTGTGCGATGGGGTCTCGGTGGCACACGCGTGTCCATATGTGGGGTCCCAGGGGCACACGCGTGTCCATCCGTGACGACACACACGTGGACGCACACGGAGACCCCCGTGGCACACGCGTGTGTGATACAGAGGTCCCGGTGGCACACGCGTGTCCGTACATGACGACACGCACGTGGACACATGCAGAGGCCCTGGGGCACACGCGTGTGCAATAGGGGGATCCTGTCGGCACACGCGTGTCCATCTGTGACAACACACGCGTGGCCGCACACGGAGGCCTCAGCGGCACACGCGTGTGCGATAAGGCGATCCCAGGGGCACACATATGTCCACCCGTCATGACACATGTGTGGATGCACACAGAGGCCCCCGCGGCACACGCGTGTGCAATAGGGAGGTCACAGGAGCACACGTGTGTCCCTCTGTGCAGACACACACACGTGAACACACCCAGAGGCCCCTGGGACACACGCGTGTGCAGTAGGGGGATCCCAGGAGCACACGCATGTCCATCCATGACGACACACACACGTGGACACACCCAGAGGCCCTGGGGCACACGTGTGTGCAATACGGGGATCCTGTCGGCACACGCGTGTCCATCCGTGACAACACCTGTGTGGCCGCACACGGAGGCCTCAGCGGCACACGCGTGTGCATACATGACGACAAACACATGAACACACCCAGAGGCCCCTGGGGCACACACATGTGCAACACGGGGATCCTGTCGGCACACGCGTGTCCATCCGTGACGACACCTGTGTGGCCGCACACGGAGGCCTCAGCAGCACACGCGTGTGCGATAAGGCGATCCCAGGAGCACACGCGTGTCCGTCCGTGACGACACACACACGTGAACGCACCCAGAGGCCCCCGCGGCACACGCGTGTGCGACCGGGCGATCCCGCCAGCACACGCGTGTCCGTCCGTGCCGACACGCGCAGAGGCCCTGGGGCACACGCGTGTGCGATCAGGCGATCCCAGCAGCACACGCGTGTCCACACGTGACACCCCCCACCCCCCACCCCTCCCCCCACGCGTGTGCGCACCCCTCCCCCCCCCCCAGCTCAGGTTCCCGGGGGATAATTATAGAATAGGGGGGGGGGGGGGGGGAGGGGGAGTACGACCCCCCCCGCCCCTCCCCCACCCCCCCGCCCCCCCCCCCGGCGCTCGCGGGGAGATGCTGGGGGTGGGGGGAGGGGCGACACCCCCCACCCCACCCCCACCCCCAAAATATTGTGTGGGGGAGGGGCGGGTTGCGCAGTCCCTCCCCCTCCCCCCCCATTATCCTTCGTGGGTTTTTTTTTTTTTTTAATTTAATTTTTTTAATGTGGGGGGGGGGAGGGGCGGCACCGCACTGCAGGGGGGGGGGAGGGGTGTGTCCATGTGACCCTCCCCCCCCCCTCATTTTAACCCTTCCCCCCCCCCCCAACACACCCACCCCCCCCCCCCGGTGTTTTTCAGACGCCGAAGCAGAAGCGGCGCCGGGATCGAGGCGAGAGCGGGTCCGTCCCTCTGCGACCCTCCCCCACCCCACCCCTCCCCCACCCCTCCCCCCACCCCCCCCAACCCCCCTCCCCCCTCCCCCGCCCCCCAACATCCCCCGACCCCCCCAAATCCCCCCCAAACCCCCCCTCCCCCCCTCCGTTATCCTTCATCTCCATCCCCCCCCTCCCCCACCTTATCCCCACAGCCCCTCCCCCACCCCACCCCTCCCCCACCCTCCCCCACCCCCCCCACCCCCCCAACCCCCCTCCCCCTCCCCCGCCCCCCAACATCCCCCCGACCCCCCCAAATCCCCCCAAACCCCCCCTCCCCCTCTCCGTTATCCTTCATCTCCATCCCCCCCTCCCCCACCTTATCCCCACAGCCCCTCCCCCACCCCACCCCTCCCCCACCCCCCAGACCCCCCCGACCCCCCCCTCCCCATCGCCCCTCCCCCACCCTCCCAGACCCCCATTTTTGCCCTCCCCCCCCCCAGCTCCCCCCTCGGGTACCACTTGCTATGGGGGGGGGAGGGGCCCTATGGGCAGGGATCTGTGGGGCGGGGCCTCTCCCTATAGATCTATAGGGCCGGGGTGCTCCTATAGGTCCGGGTCTCCCTATGGGGCAGAGATCTGTGGGGCAAGGATCTGTGGGGCGGGGTCTCTCCCTATGGATCTATAGGGCCGGGGTGTCCCTATGGGGCAGGGCTCTATGGGGCGGGGCCTCTCCCTATAGATCTATAGGGCCTGGGGTGTCCCTATAGGTCTGGGTCTCCATATGGGGCAGGGATCTGTGGGGCGGAGCCTCTCCCTATAGATCTATAGGGCAGGGCCGGGGTGTCCCTATAGGGCGGGTCTCTATGGGGCATGGATGTGTGGGGCGGGGCCTCTCCCTATGGATCTATAGGGCTGGGGGGTCCCTATGGGGCAGGGATCTGTGGGGCGGGGTCTC
>NW_027438093.1:0-33061 GCF_965140245.1 Athene noctua
GGGGGGTGTAATGTGTCCCCCCCCCACTTTGGTGCCACATCGCAGCTGGAGGTGACATTGGGGACACGGGGCGGAGGGGGGGGGACACACACGGTTAATGGGTGCCCCCCCCCAGTGTCACACACACGCGCCCCCCCCCCCCTAAAGTCACATAAGGGGGTTGGGGACAGGGTGACACATTGGGGGGGGGGGGACACACACGAGCCCCCAGGGACTGTGTGTGTCCCCCCCCCTCAGTGTCCCCGTGGTGCTGCTGGCTCTGCCCCCCCCCCCCCCAAAAAAAAAAAAAAAAAAAAAAAAATTTAGGGATGGGGGGGTCGTGACCCCTGTATATTGGGGGGGGGGTGTCTGTGGGGGGGTCGCTGGTGTTTGGGGTGGGGGGGCGGGGGTTGTCCCCCCCCCCTCGCAGTGTCGTTGTCACTTAATAAAGTAACTTAAAGGTGCCTGGGGGGGTCCTTTGGGGGGGGGGGGGGGGTGGGATATGGGTGCTGCTGTCCCTGTGGCAAGGGGGGGGGGGTGTCTGGGTGCCCCCCCTCGGGTGCGTGTTCCCCCCCCCACCCCATGTCCCCCCCCAAAAACCAACGGGGCCCCCCAGGTGTGTTGTAAAAAATGGGTTTATTAGGGGGGGGGGGGGGGGGGTTCGTGGTGTCGGGGGGGGGCCCGGGGGGGGGTTTCAGTCGTCCTTGAGGCCCCCGAAGACGGAGGAGGGCACCCGCTTCTGCTCCAGCTGCACCTCTGAAGAGGGGGGGGGGGGGGGGGGAAGGGGGGGGTGTCAGGCACCCTCAAACTTGGGGGTACCCCCACACTGCCCCCCCCCCCACCACAACCCCCCCTCAACAAAAACATGGAGTTTTTGGGGGGGGGGGGGGGCATGTCCCCTCCCTGGGCTTCACCCTCCCCCTGTCCCCAGCCCAAACCTTGGGGGCCCCCCCGTGGGTGTGTGTGGCCCCCCCCACGCCCCTGTGGCCCCCCCTGGTGTGTGTGTGTGTCCCCCCCCCGTGTGTGTGTCCCCCCCCCTCGATACCGTCGGGTTCGGGCTCGTCCTCGTCCCCCAGGTCGATCTCGTCGGGGTTCCCCTGGGCCAGCGCGGCCAGCGCCTCCCGCGAGCCCTCGGCCCTGAAACAGCCCCCCCCGTCAGCACCCATGGGTGGGGGGGGCACCCATGGCAGGGGGGGGGCACCCGGGGTGAGGGGGGCACCCACAAGTCGCGGGGGGGGGGGGGGGGCTGTTGAGGGAGGTGGCAGCACCCGTGGGATTTGGGGAAGGGGGGACACGGGGGGTGACAGCAGCCAAGGGAGGGGACTTTGCTTGGGGGGGACACACACACACACGACACCCCGGGGGGGGGGCCCAGGGAGGTGACAGCCCCCCCCCGCCCCCCATGACAGCGAGGACATTGTCCCAATATGGGAGGGGGGGGGGGGGACACACACAGGGGTGACCCTGGGCAGGATGAGGGTGGCCCCAGGTCGGTGACAGGGGGACAGTCCCTGCGTGACCCCTGCGGGGGTTGGGGGGGGGGGCAGGAGTGACCGGGGGGGGGCAGGAGTGACCGGGGGGGGGGCACACACACAGGGGTGGCCCCCACGGTGTTGGGACACACACACACACACACACACACACAAAAATTCCCCCCCCCCAGCCATGGAGGTGACACCACCCCCCTGAGGCCAGAAGCGGTGGGGTGGGGTGGGGGGGACCCCACGGAGGGGATGGGGGGCCCGGGGGGGTCCCGGGGGGGTCCCGGGGGGGGGTCACTCCCCACCTGACGAAGAGGACCTTGTCCTTGGGGCGGGGCCCGTCCCGCTGCGCCTCGGCCGCCAGCTGCTCCGCCCGCTGCTCCAGCAGCTTCA
This sequence comes from Athene noctua, assembly GCF_965140245.1. NCBI lineage: Eukaryota > Metazoa > Chordata > Aves > Strigiformes > Strigidae > Athene > Athene noctua. Next base: position 1,854 of record NW_027438093.1, read on the forward strand.
TGTCGTCCAGGGAGCTCTGCCCCGGGGCCAGGTCCGACACTGCGGGGGGGGACACGGGGGGGGCACGGACACGGCGCGGGGGACACACCGATGACGTGGTGGACACAGGGGACACCAACACGGGGGGAGGACACGGACACGAGGGGACACGAGGGGACACAGAGACACGGGGGTACCTCAGGGGGGGCTCTTCCTGCCAGGGGCACCCATGGGTGCTCCCTGTGTGTCCCCCCCCCCATTCCTGGGGGGCTCCTTGGTGCCCCCCCCCCACCCCCTGGTACCCATGGGGGCTCCGCCCCACACATGTGATAGCCCCCCAGCACCCCTGGGAGCTCCCCACACCCCCCCAGCCGCCCCCCAGCACCCCTGGGTGCTCCCCACACCCCCCCAGCCGCCCCCCAGCACCCCTGGGAGCTCCCCACACCCCCCCAGCCGCCCCCCAGCACCCCTGGGTGCTCCCCACACCCCCCCAGCCGCCCCCCAGCACCCCTGGGAGCTCCCCACACCCCCCCAGCCGCCCCCCAGCACCCCTGGGTGCTCCCCACACCCCCCCAGCCGCCCCCCAGCACCCCTGGGTGCTCCCCACACCCCCTCAGCCGCCCCCCAGCACCCCTGGGAGCTCCCCACACCCCCCCAGCCGCCCCCCAGCACCCCTGGGAGCTCCCCACACCCCCCCAGCCGCCCCCCAGCACCCATGGGTGCCCCCGCGGCGCTGACCGGTGCCGGTGGCGTTGCTGTAGACCTTGAGCATCTGGGAGGCCATGAAGTTGACCTGGGTGTTGTAGGTGGCCTGGACGCTGCGCTTGATGCGCAGCAGCTCCCGGATCGTGTCCTCGTTCCCGTGGCGGATCTCAAAGTCCTTCCAGGTCTGCCAGAAGGTGGCCGTGATCTGGGGGGGGGGACACAGACGGTGACGGGGGGGACACCCCAACCATTTGGGGACACCCCATCGGCCTGGGGAGACCTTAGGAGACCAGGGACAGTCTGGCACTGGGCACCCTTGGGACAGCCCATGGCCTTGGGGACAGTCTGGCACTGGGGACCCCATGGCCTTTGGGGCACCCCATGACCCTGGGGACAGCCCATGACACTGGGGACATCTGGCACTGGACACCCCATGGCCTTGGGGACAACCCATGGCCTTGGGGACAGTCTGGCACTGGGGACCCCATGGCCTCGGGGACACCCCATGGCCTCGGGGACACCTGGCACTGGACACCCCATGGCCTTGGGGACAACCCATGGCCTTGGGGACAGTCTGGCACTGGGGACCCCATGGCCTCGGGGACACCCCATGGCCTTGGGGACACCTGGCACTGGACACCCCATGGCCTTGGGGACAACCCATGGCCTTGGGGACATCTGGCACTGGACACCCCATGGCTTTGAGGACAACCCATGACCTTGGGGACAGTCTGGCACTAGGCACCCTGTGTGTGAACTTGGGGACATCCAATGACCTTGGGGACATCCTGGCACTGGGTACCCCATGATCTTGGTGACACCCCATGGCTCTGAGAACATTCTATGGCCTTGGGGACACCTTATGACATTGGGGACATTCTGACACTGGACACCCCATGGACCTGGGGACACCCCACAGACCTTGGGGACACCCCACAGACCTTGGGGACAGCCTGGCATAAGTGACCCATGTGGCCTTGGGGACATCCTGGTACTGGGCACCCCATGCCCTTGGGGACACCCCTCCCGCCACCCTTGGGTGCCCCCACTCCCCCCTTGGGTACCCCACTGGCTACCCCCCGGCTCTGATGGATGCCCCCCCCTCTGACCCACTGGGTGCCTGCCGCCCACCGTGGATGCTCCTCCCGCACCCCCGGGTGCCCCCCCAGCCCTGGGTGCCCCCCCCACCCCCGGGTGCCCCCCCCCACCCCCGGGTGCCCCCCCCCACCCCTGGGTGCCCCCGGCTCACGCGGGGGTCGCAGATCTGGGAGCAGTAGGTGTAGATGGCGCGGGCCCGGTCCACCTCCCCCAGCTTGCACTCCATGTCGGCGAAGCGCAGGCAGAGCTCCCGCGCCGCGTCGTCCCCCAGCACCTGCCGGGGACAGCGCCCGGAATTGGGGACAGCGGCGCCCATCGGGGACAGCGGCGCCCGGAATTGGGGACAGCGGCGCCCGGAATTGGGGATGACAGCACCCATGGGGGACAGCAGTGCCCAAAATTGGGGACAGCAGCACCCAAGGGGTGACATCACACCACACCCACCCTGTGTCCCCCCACAACCCCTTGTCCCCACCGTGCTCCATGTCCCCATGCTGTCCCCATGGTGTCCCTGTGCCCCCCATGTCCCACGTCCCCATGCCCACACTGTGCCCCATGTCCCTGTGCCCCGCCATGTCCCCAGGGTGTCCCCATGTCCCTGTGCCCCATGTGCCCACCACATCCCATGTCCCCATGCCCATACTGTGCCCCGTGTCCCCATGCTGTCCCCATGTCCCTGTGCCCCGCCATGTCCCCACCACGTCCCATGTCCCCCACCGTACCCCATGTCCCCATGCTGTCCCCATGTCCCAATGTCCCCATGCCCACACCGTGCCCCTTATCCTCATGCTGTCCCCATGTCCCTGTGCCCCCCATGTCCCCACCATGTCCCCACCATGTCCCATGTCCCCACCATGTCCCATGTCCCCATGCCCACATGCTGTCCCCATGTCCCTGTGCCCCCCCATGTCCTATGTCCCCATGCCCACACTGTGCCCCGTGTCCTCATGCTGTCCCCATGTCCCTGTGCCCCCCATGTCCCCCCCATGTCCCATGTCCCCATGCCCACATGCTGTCCCCATGTCCCTGTGCCCCCCACGTCCCCACCACGTCCCATATCCCCATGTCCCCATGCTGTCCCCATGTCCCTGCGCCCCCCCGTGTCCCACATCCCCACATCCCAACATCCCCCCCATGTCCCCATGGCGTCCCCATGTCCCCACACCACACCCCCTTCCCCTCCTCCCCTCCCAGCTCGTTGTCCCCATCCCCTCCCCTCCTCCCCAGCAGTGTCCCCAAACGTCCCCACCTCGATGGCTTTCTGGTAGATGGGGCGGGTGTGGGTGACGCCGTAGAGCTCGGCGGCGCGTTTGATGTAGATGTTGAACATGTCCCGCTGCTGGGCCGGCAGCACGGCGCGCGTGGCTCGCTCGTACACGGCCATGGCGTGGCGGGCCAGCCCGAACTCCTCCTCCAGCCGGGCGTAGAGCAGGAAGATGGCTGCGGCACCCACAGCACCCCTCAGCACCCCGCCCCGCCCGGGGGGGGCTGCCGCTGCGCCCACAACGAGGGGCTGGGGGGGGGGGGGGGGGGGGGGCTGGTGTGCGCGGCAAGGGGAACTAGGGGTGCTGGGGGTGCCCAGGGGTGCCCCCAGGGGTGCTGGGGGACCTGATAGATACACACGGGGGTGCCCAGGGGTGTTGGGGGACCCCAATATGCACCCAAGGGTGCTGGGGGACCTGATAGATACACACGGGGGTGCCCAGGGGTGCTGGGGGACCCCAACATGCACCCAAGGGTGCTGGGGGACCTGATAGATACACACGGGGGTGCCCAGGGGTGCTGGGGGACCCCAACATGCACCCAAGGGTGCTGGGGGACCTGATAGATACACACAGGGGTGCCCAGGGGTGCTGGGGGACCCCAACATGCACCCAGGGGTGCTGGGGGACCTGACAGATACACACGGGGGTGCCCAGGGGTGCTGGGGGCTCCAATGCACACCCAAGGGTGCTGGGGGGCCTGACATGCCCCCAGGGGGGTGCCCCAGGGGTGCTGGGCATGGTGGGTGGTTGGGTGCTCCCCCATGGGCATCCAGCCTGCACACACCCCCCCCCAACACCCCACAACCACCCCAACACCCCTGAGAGCCCCCCAACCACCCCAACACCCACCCCAACACCCCTACAACCACCCCAACACCCTTGAGAGCCCCCCAACCACCCCCCCGGCCCTTACTCTTGGCGTATTTTGGGGGGCAGCCGTCCAGCGCCTGCTCGAAGAGGTCACGCGCCCGCTCCAGCTTGCGCCCGCCGTAGCGGGTGACAAACTTGCTGAGGTAGGTGTGCCAGATGTCCGCCACGTTGGGCCACCGGAACAGCGCGATGCCCCGCTCGTAGGCCTGGGGACATCCGTGGGGACACCGCTGTCACCCCCCTGCTGTCACCCTCCCGCCGGCACCCCCCAGCCCTGCCATGAGGAACCCCAGGGCTGGCCCATGGTGGGGTGACTGTGGAGTCCCCAACACTTTCCTTGGCCATGGGATGTCCCCAAGGTGTCCCCAACAACCTTCTCACCTACAAGGACCCCACAGTGTCGCCCGGTGTCCCCAACAACCTTCCTGGCCACATGGTGCTCAAGGTGTCCCCAACACCCTTCCCCACAGTGACTCTGACACCCTCCTTGACCATGGGATGTGCCCAAGGTGTCCCCAACAACATTTTCACCTACAGGGTCCCCACAGTGTCACCCAATGTCCCTAACACCCTCCCTGCAGTGGTCCTGACACCCTCCTTGACCACAGAGTGCTCAAGGTGTCCTCAACACCCTCCCTACAGTGACCTTGACACCTGTCCCTGTGGTGTCCCCAACACCCTCCTCATGGTGACCCTGACACCCTTCTTGGCCATGGGATGTCCCCGAAGTGTCCCCAACACCCTTCCTGGCCACAGAGTGCTCAAGGTGTCCCCAACACCCTCCCTACAGTGACCTTGACACCTGTCCCTGGAGTGTCCCCAACACCCTCCCCCTGGTGACACCGACACTCTGACACCCTTCTTGACCATGGAACGTCCCCGAGGTGTCCCCAACACCACCTTCACCTACACGGTCCCCACAGTGTCACCCAGTGTCCCCAACACCCTCCCTGCAGTGACCCTGACACCCTTCCTGGCCACAGAGAGACCCTGAAACCCTCCTTACAGTGTCCCCAACAGCCTTCCTGGTTGCAGGGTCACCACAGTGTCCCCAACACCCCTCCCCAGTCACAGGGTGCCCCTGGGGTGTCCCCAACACCCTCCCCCACTGTCAGGGTGTCCCCAACAGCCCCCCCTCCCGGTGTTGGGGCACCCACCTTGAAGCTCTCCTCGAAGTAACCGTGTTCCTCCAGGAAGAGCCCGTAGTTGATGACGATCTGGGGGGTGGCGATGCGCAGGTCCAGGATGCGGTCGTACACTGCCTTGGTGGACTGGGGGGGCGCGGGGGGGTCAGCACCCGGCATCCCCGGGGGACAGTGGGGTGTCAGGAACCAGGGGAGAGGAGATAGGGGGGTCCAGATAGGACAGAGGGTGTCAAGGGGTGAGGGGAACAGGATGGGAGGGTCCAGAGGGGATATGGGGGTGTCAGGGGGCAAGAGGAAGGGGATGGGGGGGTCCAGAGGAGATATGGGGGCGTCAAGGAGAGAGGGGAAGGGGATGGGGGTGTCCAGAGGGGATATGGGGGTGTCAAGGGGGAAGAGGAAGGGGATGGGGGGGTCCAGAGGGGATATGGGGGTGTCAAGGGGCAAGAGGAAGGGGATGGGGGGGTTCAGAGAAGATATGGGGGTGTCAAGGGAGAAGAGGAAGGGGATGGGGGGGTTCAGAGGGGATATGGGGGTGTCAAGGGGCAAGAGGAAGGGGATGGGGGGGTCCAGAGAGGGTCCGAAAAGAATAAGGGGGGTACTGGGGGGGGACATGGGGGCACCCAGAGCGTTTGGGGAGCACCCAGCAACAGTGGGGGGTGCTGGGGTATCAGGGGGGCACCCGGAGGGGCAGAGGGGTGCCAAAGGATCCCAGGAAGTTGTGGGGCACCCAGATGGGATGGGGGGGGGGCACCCCCAAGAGGATCTGGGTGCCCCCCATCTCCACTGGAGGGGCCAGGTGAGCACCAAGGGACCCACATGGGTCAGGGGGTGGGAAGCCAAAGGGGCACCCACAGAAGCCCTGAGAAGATGTTGGGGTGCAAGGGGGGGGGGGCACCCACGACTGGGGGGGCACAGGGAGGGACCTGGGGGGGCACCCAGTGGGGCTGGGAAGGGTGGGGAAGCCGAAAGGGCACCCAAAGAATTCAAGAGAGATGTTGGGGTGCAAAAAGGGGGCACCCAGTGGGGTCAGGAAGGGCGGGGAAGCCAAAGGGACACCCACAGAGATCAGGAGAGATATTGGGGTGCAAAGAGGGGGGCACCCACAACTGGGGGGGGGCACAAAGAACGATCTGGGGGGCGCCCAGTGGGGCCAGGAAGCCAAAGGGGTACCCAGAGAACCCAAGAGAGATGTTGGGGTGCAAAGGGGGGGGCACCCCACAACTGGAGGGGTGCAGGGAGGGACCCCACAGCGGGTTTGGGGGTGCTGGGGGGGGGGCACGGGGAGGCGGGGGGGGGGGTGTCACCCACCTGGAAGGTGCCCAAACTCTCCTCCAGGTCGGCCAACATGGACCAGACCTTGAGGGACTTGTAGAGACGGTTCTGGACGGGCTCCGTGGAGTCAAAGTACTCGGCCCTCTTGGCTGGCAGCGCCGTGGCTTTCTGGGGGGGCCGTGGGGGGACACAGAGGGGTGTCACCAGTGTCCCCAAAGTCCCCACACGCCCCCCCCCAGCGTCATTTCCGGAGCCGAACACCCCGTTACAACACCCAGGCGGTGGTTTTGGGGTGGCTGTTTGCTGTAGCACCCACACACCCCCCGCCCTCCAAATCTTTTCCGTGAGGGGGGTCCCCAGGTGTGTGGGGGGGGTCCCCAGGTGTGTGGGGGGGTCCCGTGTCGCCCCCCCCCGCCCCACGCACCCGGAGGATGCGCAGCGCCTCGTCGTAGTTCTCGTGGCGCAGCTCCATCTCCCCGAACTCGCACCAGATGGCGGCCAGGTCCTCCACCTGCCGGAACCGCACCCGCGTGGCCTTGGTCAGGATGGTGCGGGCCTGGGGACACAGGGGACACTCAGGGGGGGCACAGGGGACACTCAGGGGGGGCACAGGGGACACTCAGGGGGGGCACAGGGGACACTCAGGGGGGGCACAGGGGACACTCAGGGGGGGCAGGAGGGGTTTGGGGGCACAGGGGACACTCAGAGAGAGTAAGCAGGGTTTGGGGACACAGGGGACACTCGGGGGGGCACAGGGGACACTCAGAGAGAGTAAGCAAGGTTTGGGGACACAGGGGACACTCGGGGGGGCACAGGGGACACTCAGAGAGTAAGCAGGGTTTGGGGACACAGGAGACACTCAGGGGGGCACAGGGGACACTCAGGGGGGGCAGGAGGGGTTTGGGGACACAGGGGACACTCAGGGGGGGCACAGGGGACACTCAGAGAGAGTAAGCAGGGTTTGGGGACACAGGAGACACTCAGGGGGGGCACAGGGGACACTCAGAGAGAGTAAGCAGGGTTTGGGGACACAGGGGACACTCAGGGGGGCACAGGGGACACTCAGAGAGAGTAAGCAGGGTTTGAGGACACAGGGGACACTCAGGGGGGGCAGGAGGGGTTTGGGGACACAGGGGACACTCAGGGGGGGCACAGGGGACACTCAGAGAGAGTAAGCAGGGTTTGGGGACACAGGGGACACTCAGGGGGGCACAGGGGACACTCAGGGGGGGCAGGAGGGGTTTGGGGACACAGGGGACACTCGGGGACACAGGGAACACTCAGAAAGAGTAAGCAGGGTTTGGGGACACAGGAGACACTCAGTGGGACACAGGGGACACCCAGGGGGGGCAGGAGGGGTTTGGGGACACAGGGGACAGAGAGAGTAAGCAGGGTTTGGGGACACAGGGGACACTCAGAGAGAGTAAGCAGGGTTTGGGGACACAGGGGACACTCAGGGGGGGCAGGAGGGGTTTGGGGACACAGGGGACACTCAAGGGGGGCACAGGGGACACTCGTGGGGGCAGAAGGGGTTTGGGGACACAGGGGACACTCAGGAGGAGCACAGAAGACACGTGGGGGACAAGCGGGGTTTGGGGGGACACTCGGGGGGGCACAGGGGACATGGGGGGGGGGGGGGCCAGGTGGGACACTCAGACTTTAGGGGGACACAAGGGACAGACGAGACTTGAGGGAGCACAGAGAGGATTTGAGAACACCACCAGGGGACAGTCAGGGTCGGGGGGACAGTCAGGGTCGGGGGGACACGGGGGGGTTTGGGGGGGCCCCTGGGGACAAGGGGGTCCCCGCTCACGTCGTCCAGCTGCCCGTTGTCCTCGTAGAAGCGAGCGAAGGCCACCCAGAGCCCGTGCGGCCGCCCCGTCGCCTTGAAGGGGTCCACGGTGCGCACGGCCTCCGTGTAGGTGTTGATGATCTGGGGACGCGTTGGGGACACGTTGGGGACACCGCCGGACCCCCACAAGTTCCCTGGATGTGTCATGCGCCACCCCCCCCCCGCCATGAACCCCTGTGTCCCCACACATCCCCCCCACACCTGCCCTGGAGTGTCTATGTCAGGGGTGTGTCCCCATGTCCCCCCCCCTTGTCCCCACGTCCACCCCAGTGTCCCCAGATACGCTGCCCAGTGTCCCCAGTGTCCCCCTACACCCCGCCCAGTGTCCCCAGTGTCCCCCTACACCCCGCCCAGTGTCCCCAAGTGTCACCTACACCCACTCTGCTGTCCCCTGGAGCCATCTCACACACGCCCCGGTGTCCCCAGGCGTCCCCCACACCCGCCCCGGTGTCCCCCACACCCACCCCGGTGTCCCCAGGCGTCCCCCAAACCCGCCCCAGTGTCCCCCAAACCCGCCCCGGTGTCCCCAGGCGTCCCCCAAACCCGCCCCGGTGTCCCCAGGCGTCCCCCACACCCGCCCCGGTGTCCCCAGGCGTCCCCCACACCCGCCCCGGTGTCCCCCCACTGTCCTCCACTCCGTGTCCCCCCACACTATCCCCCCCCGCAGTGTCCCCCATTCTATGTCCCCCTCCCCACGTCACCCCCCACACCGTCCCCTATTCCACGTCCCCCCCGCAACGTCCCCACCAGTGTGTCCCCCACCCCGTGCCCCCCCCCCCAGCACTGTCCCTTGCTCCGTGCCTCCCCCACCCCACAGTGTGCGTGTCCCCAGCACTGTGTCCCCCCCCGCGCCCCCACCTGCTGGGGGTTCCCGCGGTAGAGCTGGACGCGCTTGTGCCACTCGTGGACGTTGTGGGGGTTCTGGCGCAGCAGGACGCTGTTCAGCAGCACCGGCCGCCGCCACATCAGGCGCTCGAAGCGCGCCAGGCGCAGCTCCAGCTCCACCGCCTCTGCGCGGGGGGGTCAGCGCGCCCCGAAACTGCCCCCCGGGGGGAGCGGGGCGCCCCGAAAACGACCCCCGGGGGAGCAGGGCGCCCCGAAAACGACCCCCGGGGGGAGCGGGGCAGGGCCAGGGCATCCCAAAACCGTCACGGGGGTGAGGGCACCCCAAAACCACCCCCCGGGGGAGCGGGGCACCCCAAAACCACCCCCCGGGGGAGCAGGGCACCCCAAAACCGACCCCCGGGGCGGTCAGCACGCCCCGAAACTGACCCGCAGGGGAGCAGGGCAGGGTCAGGGCATCCCAAAACCGTCACGGGGGTGAGGGCACCCCAAAACCACCCCCTGGGGGAGCAGGGCGCCCCGAAAACGACCCCCGGGGGGAGCAGGGCAGGGCCAGGGCATCCCAAAACCGTCACGGGGGTGAGGGCACCCCAAAACCACCCCCTGGGGGAGCAGGGCGCCCCGAAAACGACCCCCGGGGGGAGCGGGGCAGGGCCAGGGCATCCCAAAACCGTCACGGGGGTGAGGGCACCCCAAAACCACCCCCCGGGGGAGCGGGGCGCCCCGAAACCGACCCCCGGGGGAGCGGGGCAGGGGCAGGGCACCCCAAAACCACCCCCCGGGGGAGCAGGGCACCCCGAAACCGACCCGCGGGGCGGTCAGCACGCCCCGAAACTGACCCGCGGGGGAGCAGGGCAGGGTCAGGGCATCCCAAAACCGTCACGGGAGCGGGGCGCCCCGAAACCGACCCCCCGGGGGAGCGGGGCAGGGTCAGGGCATCCCAAAACCGTCACAGGGGTGAGGGCACCCCAAAACCACCCCCCGGGGGAGCAGAGGGGGTCAGGGCACCCCAAAACCAACCCCCGGGGGAGCAGGGCACCCCGAAAACAACCCCCCAGGGGAGCGGGGGGTGTCAGGGCACCCCAAAAAAATGCCCCTGGAGTCAAGACACCTCAAAACCTACCCCTTGTGGGGAGCAGGGGGATCAGAGTACCCCAAACTCACCCTTTTTTGCGGGAAACTGAGGCAGGGCACCCCCAAACTCACCCTTTTTTGCGGGAAACTGAGGCAGGGCACCCCCAAACTCACCCTTTTTTGCGGGAAACTGAGGCAGGGCACCCCCAAACTCACCCTTTTTTGCGGGAAACTGAGGCAGGGCACCCCCAAACTCACCCTTTTTTGCGGGAAACTGAGGCAGGGCACCCCCAAACTCACCCTTTTTTGAGGGAAACTGAGGCAGGGCACCCCCAAACTCACCCTTTTTTGCGGGAAACTGAGGCAGGGCACCCCCAAACTCACCCTTTTTTGCGGGAAACTGAGGCAGGGCACCCCCAAACTCACCCTTTTTTGCGGGAAACTGAGGCAGGGCACCCCCAAACTCACTCTTTTTTGAGGGAAACTGAGGCAGGGCACCCCCAAACTCACCCTTTTTTGCGGGAAACTGAGGCAGGGCACCCCCAAACTCACCCTTTTTTGCGGGAAACTGAGGCAGGGCACCCCCAAACTCACCCTTTTTTGCGGGAAACTGAGGCAGGGCACCCCCAAACTCACCCTTTTTTGCGGGAAACTGAGGCAGGGCACCCCCAAACTCACTCTTTTTTGAGGGAAACTGAGGCAGGGCACCCCCAAACTCACCCTTTTTTGAGGGAAACTGAGGCAGGGCACCCCCAAACTCACCCTTTTTTGAGGGAAACTGAGGCAGGGCACCCCCAAACTCACCCTTTTTTGAGGGAAACTGAGGCAGGGCACCCCCAAACTCACCCTTTTTTGAGGGAAACTGAGGCAGGGCACCCCCAAATTCCCCTTTTTTGATGGAAACCGAGGCAGGGCCCCCCCCAAACTCACCGTCCTCGTCGCGGCCCAGCTCGGCCGCCGTCTCCATCTTGGCGGCGATGACGCTCTCCTCGAACTGGGCGTAACTGTCGAACACCTGCGTGAAGTCTCGCACCGTCATCACCGTCTGCACGGCCTCCTCGTACACGTCCCGCGCCTGCGGGGACAGGGACAGAGCGCTGGGGGGGACACGGGGGGGGCAGAGCGCTGAGGGGGGGACACACATGGGCACAGAGCCCTGGGGGGGACACACACAGGGACAGAGCCTGACGGGTTGGGGTGGGGACGCGTGGGGACAGAGCCCGGGGTGGGGGACAGAGCACTGGGGGGGGGACGCAGGAACAGAGCACTGGGGGTGACAGGGACAGAGTGCTGTAGGGGGACACAGGGACACACAGGGATAGAGCAGGGGGACACGGGGACAGAGTGCTGGGGGGGGACACAGGGACAGAGACACGGGGACGGAGCCCGGGGGGGGACATGGAAATGGGAGAGGAGAAAGGGGACACAGGGATGGGAGGGGGGGGGACACGGGGACAGGGAGGACACAGGGGCGGTGGGGGGGACACGGGGATGGGGGAGAACAGACAAGGACAGCGGGGGGGACAGTGGGGACAGGGACAGGAGAGACATGGGGATGGCAGGGGGAGACACACGGGGTCAGGGGGGAGAATGGATGGGGACAAGGGGTGGGGGCAGTGGTGACACAGGTGGGACACAGTGCGGGGACAGGGAAGAGGAACAGGGGGACGATGGGGACACAAGCAGGGACAGTGGGGGAAGGTGGGGACAGGGACAGCAGGCTGGGGACAGGGACAGGGGAGTGACCAAGGCTGGAGCTCCCGGGGCAGGGGATGGGTCTGGGGGGACATGGGGACAAGGGGGTGGTGGCTCTGGGGTGACATGGGGACAAATAACAGGGGTGGCAGTGGCTCTAGGGACAGGAGACTGTGGTGGTGGCCCTGGGGTGACATGGGGACGGGTGACAGGGGTGGCAGTGGCTCTAGGGACAGGAGACTGGGGTGGTGGCCCTGGGGTGACATGGGGATGGGTGACAGGGGTGGCAGTGGCTCTGGGGACAGGGGACTGTGGTGGTGGCCCTGGGGTGACATGGGGATGGGTGACAGGGGTGGCTGTGAGGACATGGGGACAGTGAGGTGGTGGCCATGAGGTGACACAGAGACAGGGAAGGGGGGGTGACAATGGCTCTGGGGACAGGGGACTACAGTGGTTGCCCTGGGGTGACATGGGGACAGGGGTGGTGGCCCTGGGTGACACAGGGACAGGGAAGGGGAGTGGCTCTGGGGACAGGGGACCCAGGCAGTGGTGGCCCTTGGGTGGCCCCGGGGCCAGTAATCCCATCCCACAGTAGCCCTGGGAGCCAGGGCTGGGGGTGACGAAGGGATGACGAGAGGAGGGGAGGGGAGGGTGGTGACAGCAGGGGGGTGACAAGGGACATGTCACCTTCTCGAAGTGGCCGCTGCGGATGTAGCAGTCGGCCAGGGCGCCCCAGAGCCGGCCCAGCTGGTCGGTGAAGCGGGTGAGGCCCCCCCGGATGATGGCCCCCGCCTCCAGCGAGCGAACCCGCCCCGGGTGCTGCGCCAGCAGCTCGCACAGCTCCTGCCACAGCTTGGGGGGGGGGAAACGGGGGGGTCAGCACCCCCCTGGGAGCCCCAAAAATCTCCTAAGACCCCCAAACCCCCCCCTGAGACCCCCTGAAACCCCCACGCTGAAGTTGGTTAACAACCACCCCCCTCCTCAAAGTGATGCCCCCAGCACCCAGGGGTGCCCCCCCAGCCCCTCATCTCCCCTCAACCCCTCCCATTTCCCCCCCCCCCCCCCCCGAGCCCCTTTTCTGCTCCCTGGGTGCCCCCCAACATCCACTAGCCCCCCCCAGCACCCACAGGTGGCCCCCCAGAGCCCCTTTCCCCCACCCTGAGCTCCTTGGGTGCCCCCCAACATCCACTAGCCCCCCCTCCCAGCACCCACAGGTGGCCCCCCAGCACTCACAGGTGGCCCCCCAGAGCCCCTTTCCCACACCCTGAGCTCCCTGGGTGCCCCCCAACATCCACTAGCCCCCCCCCAGCACCCACAGGTGGCCCCCCAGCACCCACAGGTGGCCCCTAGAGCCCCTTTCCCCCACCCTGAGCTCCCTGGGTGCCCCCCAACATCCACTAGCCCCCCCCCCAGCACCCACAGGTGGCCCCCCAGCACCCACAGGTGGCCCCCAGAGCCCCTTTCCCCCACCCTGAGCTCCTTGGGTGCCCCCCAACATCCACTAGCCCCCCCCCAGCACCCACAGGTGGCCCCCCAGCACCCACAGGTGGCCCCCAGAGCCCCTTTCCCACACCCTGAGCTCCCTGGGTGCCCCCCAACATCCACTAGCCCCCCCCCAGCACCCACAGGTGGCCCCTAGAGCCCCTTTCCCCCACCCTGAGCTCCCTGGGTGCCCCCCAACATCCACTAGCCCCCCCCCGGCACCCACTAGCCCCCCCCGGCACCCACAGGTGGCCCCTAGAGCCCCTTTCCCCCACCCTGAGCTCCCTGGGTGCCCCCCAACATCCACTAGCCCCCCCCCAGCACCCACTAGCCCCCCCCCGGCACCCACTAGCCCCCCCCCGGCACCCACTAGCCCCCCCCCGGCACCCACTAGCCCCCACCCGGCACCCACTAGCCCCCACCCGGCACCCACAGGTGGCCCCCCAGCACCCACAGGTGGCCCCCAGAGCCCCTTTCCCCCACCCTGAGCTCCCTGGGTGCCCCCCAACATCCACTAGACCCCCCCCAGCACCCACTAGCCCCCACCCGGCACCCACTAGCCCCCACCCGGCACCCACTAGCCCCCACCCGGCACCCACAGGTGGCCCCTAGAGCCCCTTTCCCCCACCCTGAGCTCCCTGGGTGCTCCCCCAGCACCCACGCGCCTCTCCATAGCACCCAAGGGTGCCCCCCCAGCACCTCATCTCCCCTCAGCTCCTCCCACTGCCCGCCCCTCCAGCCCCTTTTCCACTCCCTGGGTGCCCCCCAGCACCCACAGGTGGCCCCCCCCCAGCACCCACCTGGTAATTGGACTTGCCCTCCTTGGAGACGAAGCGCTCGTCGTTAACGAGCCGGGCCAGGCGCACGGCGGCCTCGTCCAGGCGCCCCACGGAGCGCAGGTACGCCACGTACTCCTCCGCGCTCTCGGGGCTCAGCTGGGGAGGGGACACTCAGACCCTGTCCCCAACGGCCCCCGTGCTGTCCCCAGCCCTGTGGTGTCACCTCTGTCCCCAGAAAAACACCCAGCGCCACCGCTGTCCCCGCCCCGGGTCCCCTCTGTCCCCGTCACTTGTTTCTGCCACCTCTGCGCCCCCCCCCCGACCACTCCTGTCCCTGCTGTGTCCTTTTGTCCCTACTCGCTGTCCCTGCTGTCATCTCTGTCCTTGTTCTACCCCAGATGCCGCCACCACCCCAGGGTGACACTGGGCCGTGCCACCACCCTGAGCTGACATCACTGAGTATTCCACCCCCCCCCGCAGAGTGCCACCACCGGCTGCACACCCATCCTGGTGTGACACTGTGGGGTGCACCATCACCCTGGGGTGACATCAGGGTGTTTTCTACCACCCCAGGGTGCCACCCCCACCCTGAGGTGGCATCACGAGGTGTTCTACCCCCCCCAGGGTGCCACCACCAGCTCTGCCACCACCCCAGATGCCACCACTACTTGTGCCACCACCCCGAGGTGACGCTTCCAGGTGTGCCAGCACCCTGGGGTGACATCACGAGGTGTTCTAACCCCCCAGGGTGCCACCACCAGCTCTGCCACCACCCCAGATGCCACCACCACATGTGCCACCTCCATGGCTTGACACTTCCAGGTGTGCCACCACCATGGGGTAACGTCACCGAGTGTTCTACTGCTCCAGGGTGCCACCACCACCTATGCCACCACCCTGAGATGACACTGTGGGGTGCACCATCACTCTGGGGTGACATCACGGGGTGTTTTACCCCCCCCGGGGTGCCCCCACCAGCTATGTCACCACCTCAGATGCCACCACCATGGGGTGACACCACCCTAGGGTGTTCTATCTCCCTCAGGGTGCCACCACCGGCTGCACCCCCACCCTAAAATAATATTGTGGAGTGTTCCACCCCCCCGGGGTGCCACCACCAGCTCTGCCACCACCCTAGATGCCACCACCCTAAGATGACACTGCCAGGTGTGCCACCATCCTACGGTGACATCATGGGGTGTTCTATTCCCCCAGGGTGCCACCACCACCCCAGATGCCACCACCATGGGGTGACACCCCCCCGGGGTGACACCACCATGGGGTGTTCTATTCCCCCAGGGTGCCACCACCACCCCAGATGCCACCACCATGGAGTGACACGCCCCCGGGGTGACACCACCATGGGGTGTTCTATTCCCCCAGGGTGCCACCACCACCCCAGATGCCACCACCATGGAGTGACACCCCCCTGGGGTGTTCTATTCCCCCAGGGTGCCACCACCACCCCAGATGCCACCACCATGGAGTGACACGCCCCCGGGGTGACACCACCAGGGTGCCACCACCACCCCAGATGCCACCACCATGGAGTGACACGCCCCCGGGGTGACACCACCATGGGGTGTTCTATTCCCCCAGGGTGCCACCACCACCCCAGATGCCACCACCATGGAGTGACACCCCCCTGGGGTGTTCTATTCCCCCAGGGTGCCACCACCACCCCAGATGCCACCACCATGGAGTGACACCCCCCCGGGGTGACACCACCATGGAGTGTTCTATTCCCCCAGGGTGCCACCACCACCCCAGATGCCACCACCATGGGGCGACACCACTCTAGGGTGTTCTATCTCCCTCAGGGTGCCACCACCAGCTGCACCCCCACCCTAAAATAATATTGTAGAGTGTTCCGCCCCCCCAGGATGCCACCACCAGCTATGTCACCCCTCCCCTCTGGGTGTCACACCCCGCCCCGGGTGCCGGTGGTACCTTCAGGTAGCGGCGGTAGACGCGCACGGCGGTCTCGGGCAGGGGGTAGCGGCGCACGAACTGCAGGTACAGGGGCCAGATGCGGTGGTGCTGGGTGATGGGCAGCGCCCGCAGCGCCCGGTCGAAGGTGCGACGCGTCCGCGTGATCCGGCCCTGATCCACCAGGAACTGGCAGTAATCCAGCCAGATGCGGGGCATCTGTGGGGCACGGCGGGTTAGGGGGCTGCTGGGGGGGGGGGGGGGGGCGGGTTGGGGAGCTGGGGGAGGCTTGTAGGGGGAGCTATGGGGCTGGGGGGGAGTTATGGGGCTGGGGAGGGCTCCCGGGGGGAGTTGTTATGGGGCTGGAAGAGGGATTGTGGGGGAAGTTATGGGGCTGGAAGAGGGATTGTGGGGGGAGTTATGGGGCTGGGGAGGGCTCCCGGGGGGAGTTATGGGGTCGGGGAGGGCTCCCGGGGGGAGTTATGGGGCTGGGGAGGGCTCCCGGGGGGAGTTATGGGGTCGGGGAGGGCTCCCGGGGGGAGTTATGGGGTCGGGGAGGGCTCCCGGGGGGAGTTATGGGGTCGGGGAGGGCTCCCGGGGGGAGTTATGGGGTCGGGGAGGGCTCCCGGGGGGAGTTATGGGGCTGGGGAGGGCTCCCGGGGGGAGTTATGGGGCTGGGGAGGGCTCCCGGGGGGAGTTATGGGGTCGGGGAGGGCTCCCGGGGGGAGTTATGGGGTCGGGGAGGGCTCCCGGGGGGAGTTATGGGGCTGGAAGAGGGATTGTGGGGGGAGTTATGGGGCCGGGGAGGGCTCCCGGGGGGAGTTATGGGGCTGGAAGAGGGATTGTGGGGGGAGTTATGGGGCTGGGTAGGGCCCCTGGGGGGGTTATGGGGCCGGGGAATGTTTGGAGGGGGCGGTTATGGGGCTGGGAAGAGGCTGTGGGGGGAGTTATGGGGCTGAGGGATGTTTGGAAAAGCAGTTGTGGGGCTGGGAAGGGGTTGTGGGGGTCAGTTGTGGAGGTAGTTATGGGGCTGGGTCATGTTTGGGGGGGCAGTTGTGAGACTCCAGATCCCCCCCCAAACCCCCCATCCCCTCCCCAACCCCCTCACATCCCCTCCCTGGGTCCCCTCCAGCTGCCCCCTCCCTCCTCCTGTGGCCGGGTCGTGTCCCCCCCATGTCCCCCCCTGCCCCTGTGTCCCCCCCCCACCTTGTGCATGAAGACGAGCCCCCGCTCGTGGCAGGCGTTGGCCTCCTCGTAGGCCGGGTCCGTGGGGCAGCGCCCCTTGACCTGCTGCCGCCGCTGCCGCAGGTACTGGTACCACAGCTTGTAGCTGGGGACAGAGCCGTCACCTCCTGTCACCTCCCTGTCACCTCCCCATCACCCACCTGCCATCCCCGGGTCACCTGCCAGACATCACTGCCACCCCCTGTCACCTCCCCGCCACCCCTCTGTCACCGCCATCACCCCCTGTCACCTCCCTGTCACCCCCCAGCCACCGCTGCCACCCCTCTGTCACCGCCATCACCCCCTGTCACCTCCCGGTCACCCCCGTGTCACCCCCCAGCCACCGCTGCCACCCTTCTGTCACCCCCCCTGTCATTCTGTCACTCCCTGCCACCCCTCTGCCTCATGAAAGGACCCTGAAGGTCCCCATCAACCCCCCCACACGCTGTGAGGGGACACAGAAGGTCCCTGTCACCCCCCCACACACCTCCTGAGGGGACCCAGGATGTCCCTTGTCACCTATTTCCCTTCACAAAGGGACTTGGCGTGTCCCTGTCACACCCCACCCTATGGGTAACCCAGGATGTCCCCGTCCCCCCTCCTCACCATCCCCCTTAGCCTAGAAGGTCCCCCCGCACCCCCAAGTTGTCCCCTAGTCCCTGTCCCCCCCGTGGCTGTCCCCGTGTCCCCTCCCATGTCCCCACCTGCCCGGCAGCTCCCTCAGGGCACGTTCAAAGAGCAGGTTGAGGCGCTGGGGGGGCCCCCCCAGGCGGGCCTGGGCGTAGCGCAGCCAACACCGCACCGAGAAGGGGTTCCGCAGCAGCTCCTCCTCGTGCTGCACGTCCTCCTCCTCCTGGGGACAGCGGGGACACGGCGTGAGGGACACGGGGACACGGCGGGAGGGACAGAGCAGGGACGCAGGAGCAGCGGGGGAGACGTGAGGACAACAGGAGGGACACGGGGACAGCGAGAGGGACACCAGGACACGGCGGGAGGGACAGAGCAGGGACGCAGGAGCGGTGGGGGGACATGGGGACAGTAGAAGGGACATGGGGACAGCAGGAGGGATGGGGACACGGGGACGGCGAGAGGGACACCAGGACACGGTGGGAGGGACAGAGCAGGGACGCAGGAGCGGTGGGGGGACATGGGGACAGTAGAAGGGATTGGGGACACAAGAACAGTGCGAGGGGCATGGGGACAGCGAGAGGGACAGCAGGGACGCAGGAGCGGTGGGGGAGACATGGGGACAACAAAAGGGACATGGGGACAGCAGGAGGGATGGGGACACAGGGACAGCGAGAGGGACACCAGGACACGGCGGGAGGGACAGAGCAGGGACGCAGGAGTGGTGGGGGGACATGGGGACAGCAGGAGGGACATGGGGAAGGCAGGGGATGGTGGGATGGGGACATGGGGACAGAAAGGAGTGACATGGGGACAGCAACTAGGGACAGAGCAGGGACACAGGAGCGGTGGGGGGGACATGGGGACAGTAAAGTCAGGGGAAAATGGGGATGGTGGGAGGGATGGGGACAGAGGGACAGTGGGGGGGACAGCAGGGATGTGGGGACAGCGGGAGAGACTGGGGACATGGGGACAGCATGAGGCATAGGGACTGCGGGGACAGTATTACGGACAGTAGGAAGGATAGGGACACTGGGGACAGCGGGGACACTGTCAGGGATGGGGACACTGGGGACAGCGGGGACATCATGAGGGTTGGGGACGCCACTGAGGGATGGGGACAGGGAGTGGCGGGAACACCGGGCAGCGGGGACACTGGTGACAGGCCAGGGAGTGGCGGGGACAGCAGTGAGGGGACAGACAGCGGCGCGGACACCAGCGAGGGGACGGGGAGGGACAGGGGTGAGGGGACACGGACAGAACGCGACAACAGGAGGTGGCAGAAACGGGGACAGGGCCGGGATACGAGGGGACTCACGAAGCGCAGCTCGGGGCGCTCCGGGGCCGCTGCCAGTTGCTCCGGGGCCGCCGCCGGTTCCCCCGGGGCCGCCGCCGGTTCCTCCGGGGCCGCCGCCGGTTCCTCCGGGGCCGCCGCCAGCTCCTCTTGCTCCATCGGCTCCTCCCGCTCCGCCATCTCGGCCGCAGCCGCCATCTTCCCCCGCTCCGTCGGGCCTTAGTGACGCCACTTCCGGTCTCCGGCTCATTTCCCGCACTCTCATTGGTCGTTTTTCCCGTCCTTCAAGGTCTCTCCCCGCCTTTCCCTGTCGCTCGCCGCTAAGGCCAATGGGAGGCGGCGGTGCTGGGCGCTCGGCCAATGGGCGGCCGCCGTGTTTCGGGGTGGGGGAAGCGGAAGTGCGGGGACCCCGGAGGCGCCATGGGGGTGAAGCTGGAGATCCTGCGGGTGCGGGGGGAGCCATAAGGGGGTGGGGGGTGGCACCCCCGGGGGAACAAATCGCGGGGGGGGGGAGTTCCGGGGGGGTAATGGGGGGGGGGCAGGAGGGGCCTGTCCTGCCCCAGGGTGACATTGTGCCCTGGGCTGGGGGACACCGGGGGGGACACGGTGACCCCTGAGGGGCGGGCAGGTGACCTGGGGGGGGGGACAGGTGACCTGGGGGGGGGACAGGTGACCTGGGGGGGTGGCTGGTGGCCCGAGGGGGGACAGGGTGACATCAGGGGGGTGACAGGTGACCCCAAGGCAGTGAGAGGGTGACCCGGGGGGTGGTGGAGGGGTGACAGGTGACCCCAAGGGGTTAACAGGGTGACCAGGGTGGGGGGGCAGGTGGCCCTGGGGGAGTAGGGTGACCCGGAGGGGGGGGGAGTTGACAGGTGATCCCGGGAAGGGGACAAGTGACCCCGGGGGGGGGGGGGGGGGGGAGAGGTGACCCCCGGGGAGGGGACATGTGACCCAGGGGGGGGATGTGGGGTGACAGGTGACCCCGGGGACATGGCTGGTGGCCCGGGAGGGGGTGGCAGGTGGCCCAGTGGAGGTCAGCTGACCTGGGGAGGGGGCAAGGGAGCAGGTGACCCCGCGTGGGGATGACAGGTGACCCCGGGAGGGGGGGGGTCAGGGGGTGACATGTCCCTTGTCCCCAGATGCTGCTCTATTTGTCCTTCCCGGTGACCGTGTTCTGGGTGTCCAATCAGGGCGAGTACTTCCAGCGGCACGTGGTGGAGCGCAAGGTGGGGGCGGGGCCTGGGCCATTTTGGGGGGGGGGGACGGGACACCCCTGGGGGTCATCCCCCCCCGCGGTGTCCCCACCCCTCCCTCACTGACCCCCTCACTCTTCCCCCAGAGGGAGATTTTTCCTCCGGATGACCCCAACCGGGTAAGGACCCCCCCCCGTGTCCCCAACACCCCCCCCCCGTGTCCCCAGTTCCCCCCACACTGTGTCCCCAACACCTCACTGGTGTCCCCAACATCTCCAGTGTCCCAAATTCCCCCCCACTGTGTCCCCAACATCACCCCTAGTGTCCCCCCCAGTGTCCCCAATTCCCTTCCTCCATGTCCCCAACGTTTCTAGTACCCCCCCAGTGTCTCCAACACCCCCCTGGTGTTCCCAACATTTCCAGTGTCCCCCCCAGTGTCCCCAATTCCCCCCCCCTGTGTCCCCAACACCCCCCCTGGTGTCCCCAGCATCTCCAGTGTCCTCCCCAGTGTCCCCAATTCCCCCCTCCCCATGTCCTCAACACCCCTCTGGTGTCCCCAACGTCACCAGTACCCCCCGCTGTGTCCCCAACATCTCCAGTGCCCCCCCCAGTGTCCCCAGTTCCCCCCCCCATGTCCCCAACACCCCCCCTGGTGTCCCCAACACCTCAGTGTCCCCCCCAGTGTCCCTAACATCCCCTCTGGTGTCCCAAACATCTCCAGTACCTTCCCAGTATTCCAAATGCCCCCCCGTGTCCCCAATATCCCCAGTGTCCCCCAATGCCCCCACCCAGTGTCCCCAACATCAGCCTTATCCGTGATGTCCCACAGGAGTGTTCTCCCTGCCCCCCCCCCAGTGCCACCAGAGCTCCACAGCGGGTGGGGGAGGGACACAGGGGACACTTCCACACCTGGGGACACTCACGACGCTCCTGTCCTCCCCCTCCCTGGGGCGTGGTCCCTCCCCGGGGCCACCCACATGTCCCCACTGTCCCCTGACCCCCACGTGTCCCCCCCTCTCCAGCGACGGGCGATAGCGGAGCTGAAGGAGCGGCTGCGGGAGGGGAAGGGGACACGGGACTGAAAGGACAACGGGGACACCCAGCCACCGCCACCCCCACGGTGGCACCCGTGGCAGCATCATGACAGCGTGGTGACCACGTTGGTGACAGCGGGGACACGTGGCCTCTCGATGTGGCTTCGTTGTGACGACATGGCCGTGTTGGTGACAGAGAGGACATGTGGCTTTGTCGTGTCACCGTGGCCATCTCCTGAGGCCATCGCTGTGGACACATGGGTGACAAAGAAGACACGTAGCCACATTTTGTCACCCTGGCCACGTCCTGATGTCACCGTTGCGGATATGTTGGGGACAAAAGGGACGTGTGGCGTCATCCTGAAGCCATTGCTGTGGCCACGTTGGTGACAGAGAGGACACGTGGCCACATCTTGTCACCATGGCCACCTCCTGATGCCATCGTCACAGCCGTGTTGGTGACAGAGGGGACCTAGAGCCACGTCATGATGTCATGGGCACATCCTGATACCGTTGTCACGGCCACCTCGGTGACAAAAGCGACACGCCTCTTCATTCTTCTGCTGTTCTTGCGGCCACGTTGGTGACAGAGGAGACGTGGTCACATTTTGTCACCGTGACCACGTTCTGATGTCATCGTCATGGCTGGCTTGATGACAGAAGTGACGTGTTTATGCAGCCCAACTTTTGCCGTGACCACGTTGGTGACAGGGGGGACACGTGGCCACTCGACGTGGCTTCGTCATGACGCCGTGGCCATGTTGGTGACAGAGGTGACACGTGGTTTTGTCCTTGTGCCATCGCTGTGGGCATGTTGGTGACAAAGGGGACATGTGGCTTCATGCTGAAGCCATCTCTGTGGCCATGTTGGTGACAGAGGGGACACGTGGCCACTTCTTGTCACCGTGGCCATGTCCTGCTGCCATCTCTGTGGCCGTGTCAGTGACAAAGGGGACACATGGCCACGTCCTGACATCACAGGCGTGTGCTGGTGCCAATTTCCTGGCCACCTTGGTGACAAAGGGGACACAACGTTTTCTCGTTGGTGACAGAGGGGACACGTGGCCACATCCTGATGTCATCGTCATGGCAACATTGGTGACAAAGGGGACTAGCGTTCATTTTCGTGCCATCGCTGTGGTCACGGGGGTGACAGGTGACACGTGGCCATATCTTGTCCCCATGGCCACCTCCCATCCCATTGACATGGACGCGTTGGTGACAGAGGGGACATGTGGCCACATCTTATCACCACCTCTGCATCGATGCCATCGCTGTGACCCCGTTGGTGACAGAGGGGACATGTGGCCACATCTTGTCACCACCTCTGCATCGATGCCATCGCTGTGACCCCGTTGGTGACAGAGGGGACATGTGGCCACATCTTGTCACCACCTCCGCATCGATGCCATCGCTGTGACCCCGTTGGTAACAGAGGGGACACGTGGCCACATCTTGTCACCACCTCCGCATCGATGCTATTGCCACGACCCCGTTGGTGACAGAGGGGACACGTGGCCACATCTTGTCACCACCCCCGCATCAATGCCATTGCTGTGACCCCGTTGGTGACAGAGGGGACACACGGCCACGTGCTGTCACCATGGCCGCATCGTGACGCCATCGCTGTGACTGCGTTGGGGACAGAAGGGACACGTGGCTTTGTCCTGCTGCCATCGCTGTGACCCCGTTGGTGACAGAAGGGACATATGGCTGTGTCTTGTCACTGCATCCGTGACAGAAGGGACACGTGGCAGCATCCCAATGCCACCTCCACAGCCGCGTGGGTGACAGCGGGGACACGTGGCCGCCCCCGTGTCCCTGCCCTGGTGGCTGGTGACATGGGGACACGTGTCTGTAGCTGCCACCCTTCCAGTGCCATTGCTGTGACCTCGGTGTTGGAGGGGACAAGTGACACCCCTCGGTGTCCCCACCCCCAATAAACGGAGCTGGCACCGGCACCACCTGCGTGAGGGGGACACGGTGACAGGGGGGTCCCCGTGGTGTCACCGGGGGGTGGCCTGGGGGTCCCCCAGTGCCACCTGGACAGCCTGTGTCCTCCGAGGGCCACGTGTCCCCCTGTGTCACCCATCTGCTGTGGGTGTCCCCTGTCCCTTGGTGCCACCCCTCCGGGTGTCTCCTGTTCCCTAGTGTGACTTCTTTGGGTGTCTCATGTCCCCCAGTGCCACCCCCCTGGGTGTTCCATGTCCCCTAATACCACCCCTCCGGTGTCCCCTGTCCCGTAGTGTCACCTCTCTGCTGGGGGTGTCACCTGTTTTCCCTGGTGTCACCCACTTGTGTGGGTGGCGCCTAGTGTCACCCCCCAGGTGTTCCCAGGTGTCACCCATCTGCTGGGGGTGTCCCCTAGCGCCACCCCCCAGGTGTCTCCCCTCTCCTACTGTCACCCCACTGGGTGTCCCCTGCTGTCACCCATCTGCTGGGGATGCCCCCTGTCCCCTAGTGCCACCCCCCTGGGTGTCCCTTGTCCCCTAGCGTCACCCCTCAGGTGTCCCCTGTCTCCTAGTGCCACCCACTGGGTGTCACCAAGTGTCACCCATCTGCTGTGGGTGTCCCATTCTCTAGTGCCACCGCCTTGGGTGTCCCCTGTCCCCTAGTCTCATCCCACTGGGTGGCCCCTGTCCCCTAGTGTCACCTGTCTGCTGGGAGTGTCACCTGTGTCCCCAAGTGTCACCCATTTGCTGTGGGTGTCCCATCCTCTAGTGCCACCCCCTTGGGTGTCCCCTGTCCTCTAGTGCCACCCCCTTGAGTGTCCCTTGTCCCCTAGTGTCACCCATCTGCGTGGGAGTCCCGTGTCCCCTAGTGCCACCCCCCTGTCCCCAGGTGCCACCCAGCAGCAGTAGGTGCTTTGTGTGTGT
Organism: Athene noctua; assembly: GCF_965140245.1. Lineage (NCBI taxonomy): Eukaryota > Metazoa > Chordata > Aves > Strigiformes > Strigidae > Athene > Athene noctua. The sequence goes on from NW_027438093.1 coordinate 26,090, forward strand.
GTGTGTCCCCCCCGATGCCACCCATGTCCCCAAGGCCAGTCCCGGGTGTCACAAGCCCCACAGTGACGCCATCAGGGGGTGGTTTATTGGGGGGGGGGACAGGCGGGGGGGGGGGGGGGACACGGGGTGACATCGTGGCCTTGGGGACGGGGGGGTCAGGGGCAGCGCTTGGCTCTGGAGGCTCAGTCCTGCGGGGAGATGGGGGGGGGGGATGGCACCTGGGGGGGTGTCCCCTGGGTGTCGTGTCCCCCCCCATGGTGTCCCCTCCACCCTGGTGCACCCCCCTCTCTGGGTGTCCCCCCCAAGGGGTCCCTTCAGGTCCAACCCCACCCTGGGCTCCCCCCAAGCCCCCCCGCCCCGGATACTGTGCGTGTGTGTGTGTGTGTCCCCCCGGGGTGTCCCCGTGGGGCTGTGCCCCCCCCCCAAATCCCTGTGGAGTTGTGACCCCCCCCTCGGGGTCCCTTCATGTCCCCCCCCACCCCACCTTGGTGTGTGTCCCCCCCCCCCGGTTCCCCCCACCCTGGGTGTCCCCCCAAATCTCTCCCCAACCTCCTGGGGTTGTGCCCCCCCACCCCGCCCCACCTCCCCAGTGTTCTCCCCCCGGGCCCCCTGCCCCCCCGGGGCCCCCCCCGGGGTGCCCCCCCCCCCTTTCCCACCTTGCCGGGCCCGATCCCGGGCAGCCGGGCCACGGGCAGCCGCTGTTCGTCCATTCGCCGCCCCTGGGAAGTCGCCACCAGCTCCAGCAGCGCCGCCAGCTCGGGGGGGGGCGGGCTGCCCCCCCCCCCTGCACCGCCGCGGGTGGGCGACCCAGCGCGTCACCCACAGACCCCCCCGTGGCACCCACAGACCCCCCACGGCATCACCTACGGCACCCGCAGACCCCCGTGGCACCCACAGCACCCACCGACCCCCCGGCACCCACAGACACCCCCCCCCCGTGGCTCCCACAGCCCCCCCATTGCACCCACAGACCCCCCACATCCCCCCCCCGTGGCTCCCACAGACCCCGACAGCACCCACAGACCCCCATGACATGCAAAGACCCCCACACACAGCACCCACAGACCCCCCCGTGGCACCCACAGACCCCCCACGGCATCACCTACGGCACCCGCAGACCCCCGTGGCACCCACAGCACCCACCGACCCCCCGGCACCCACAGACACCCCCCCCCCGTGGCTCCCACAGCCCCCCCATTGCACCCACAGACCCCCAAATCCCCCCCCCGTGGCTCCCACAGACCCCGACAGCACCCACAGACCCCCATGACATGCAAAGACCCCCACACACAGCACCCACAGACCCCCCCACGGCACCCACAGACCCCCCCACGGCACCCACAGACCCCACCCAGCACCCACAGACCCCCCCCACGGCACCCACAGACCCCAACAGCACCCACAGACCCCCCCCCACGGCACCCACAGACCCCCCCCGTGGCACCCACAAGCCCCCCCCCGGCACCCACAGACCCCGACAGCACCCACAGACCCCCCCCCACGGCCCCCACAGACCCCGGCAGCACCCACAGACCCCACCCGGCACCCACAGACCCCCCCACGGCACCCACAGACCCCCCCGTGGCACCCATAGACCCCCCCACGGCACCCACAGACCCCCCCCCGTGGCACCCACAAGCCCCCCCACGGCACCCACTCCCCCCGCCCCCCCTCGCGACCACCCTTAGCGCCCCGCAGCACCCCCATATCCCCCCATCCCCAGTGTCCCCCCTCTCCCCCCGCGTTCCCGTGTGTCCCCCCCATCCGTGTGTGTGTGTGTGTGTCCCCCCCGTGCCCCCCCCGTCTCGCGGGGGCTCTCACCGTCGGCCCCCCCCAGGCTGCAGCGCTGATCGTCCATGCGGGCGCCCTGCACGGAGCTCAGCAGCGAGAAGAACCCCTCCTGCTCCGGGGATCCCGCCGAATCCGGGGACCCCCCCTGCTCCGGGGACCCCCCCTGCAACCGGGACCCCCCCCCCGGTCATGGGGACCCCCTTGAAACGGGGTCAGCCCCCCCTGAAACGGGGAGACACCCCCCTGAAACAGGGACCCCCCCCTGCAATGGGGAGCCTCTGCTCTAGGACCCCCCCGTTATTGGGGACCCCTCCACACTATTGGGGACCCCCTCTCGCTGCTCCGGGGACCCCCCCTGCAACCGGGACCCCCCCCCGGTCATGGGGACCCCCTTGAAACGGGGTCAGCCCCCCCTGAAACGGGGAGACACCCCCCTGAAACAGGGACGCCCCCCTGCAATGGGGAGCCTCTGCTCTAGGACCCCCCCTGGTATTGGGGACCCCTCCACACTATTGGGGACCCCCTCTCGCTGCTCCGGGGACCCCCCCTGCAACCGGGACCCCCCCCCCGGTCATGGGGGCCCCCTTCAAACGGGGTCACCTCCCCTGAAATGGGGATCCCCCCCCCCCGGTCATGGGAATCCCCCTGAAACGTGCTCACCCCCCCCTGAAATGGGGACCCCCCCCTGTATTGGGGACCCCCTCTTGCTCCGGGGACCCCCCCTGTATTAGGGACCCCCCCTCGCTGCTCCGGGACCCCCCCCCCCTGTAACTGAGACCCCCCCCCCCACGGTCATGGAGACCCCCTTGAAACGGGGTCACCTCCCCTGAAATGGGGACCCCCCCCCTGCTATGGGACCCCCCCTTGCTGCTCCAAGACCCCCCCCCCTGTATTGGGGACCCCCCCCTCTGTCATGGGGACCCCCCCCTCTATGGGGTACCCCCTTTCCACGGGCACCCCTCCCGAAATGGGAGGGCCCCCCCCTTTGCTCCGGTGACCCCCCCCTTGCAATGCTGACCCCGCCCCTTCTAATAGCGAACCCCCTAAAACGGGCTCCCCCCTCTCCAGGACCCCCCCCCGCAAAAAAAAAAAACCTTTAACAGGGACCCCCCCCAAAACAGGGACCCCCCCCCCTAAATGGGGGACCCCCCCAGTCAATAGAGACCCCCCCCTTGCAGTGGGGACCCCCCCCAGGGGCGCCCATCCCCTCCCCATGGGTGCCCCCCCCCCCCACTCCTTTCTACTCCCTCCATCCCCCCCCCGCGTGCTCCCCACCCCCACCCCACGGGTGCCCCCCCCCCCCCAATGGGTGCCCCCCCCCCACCCATGGGTGCGCTCACCCCCGCGGGCGCGTGGCCGGGCGCGGTGTCCCCCGGGGCGGCCATGGTGGGTGCAGCCCCCACACCCCGCGCCGGGACTTATACCCGTGGGGGCCGGGGGGGGCGCGGGGGGGACACGGGGGGGGGGCGCGGGGGGATGATGGGAGCGCGGGGGGACGTGGGGGGGGCACGGCTGGACAGGGGAGGGGGGAGGTGGGGGCACCCATGGGTGCTGCGGGTGTTCGTGGGTGCTGGGGGGGGGGCTCAGGGTGTTTGTGGGTGCTGGGGGGGGGCCCGTGGGGTGTTGGGGGTGGTTGGGGGGGGCTCAGGGTGCCCGTGGGTGCTGGGGGGGGGCCCGTGGGGTGTTGGGGGTGGTTGGGGGGGGCTCAGGGTGTTTGTGGGTGCTGGGGGGGGGCCCGTGGGGTGTCCGGGGGTGGTTGGGGGGGGCTCAGGGTGTTTGTGGGTGCTCTGGGGTGCCCGTGGGTGCTGTGGGGGGCTCAGGGTGCCCGTGGGTGCTGGGGGGGGTCCGTGGGGTGTCCGGGGGTGGTTGTGGGGGGCTCAGGGTCTTCGTGGGTGCTCTGGGGTGCCCGTGGGTGCCGTGGGGTGTCTGTGGGTGCCGTGGGGGGCTCAGGGTGCCCGTGGGTGCTGGGGGGGGGGGCCCGTGGGGTGTCCGGGGGTGGTTGAGGGGGGCTCAGGGTGCTCTGGGTTGCCCGTGGGGGGCTCAGGGTGTCCGTGGGTGGTCGTGGGGTGTCCGTGGGTGATTGTGGGGGGCTCAGGGTGCCCGTGGGTGCTCTGGGTGTCTGTGGGTGATTGTGGGGTGCCCGTAGTTCCCTGTCGGTGCTCTGGGGTGTTCGTGGGGCGTCGTGGGGGGCTCAGGGTGCCCGTGGGTGCTGTGGGGTGCCCGTGGGGTGCCCATGGGTCCCGTGGGGGGCTCAGGGTGCTGTGGGGTGCCGTGGGGGGCTCAGGGTGCCCGTGGGTGCTCTGGGTGTCTGTGGGTGCCGTGGGGTGTCCTTGGGGTGCCCGTGGGTTCTCTGGGGTGCCCGTGGGTGCTGTGGGGTGCTCTGGGTGTCTGTGGGTGCTGTGGGTGCCCATGGGGTGCCCGTGGGGTGCCCGTGGGTGCTGTGGGGTGTCCGTGGGGTGCCCATGGGTGCCGTGGGGGGCTCAGCGTGCTGTGGGGTGTCCGTGGGGTGTCCGTGGGGGGCTCAGGGTGCCCGTGGGTGCTGTGGGTGCTCCGGGCACCCACGGGTGCCACCCGCTCCCCGTGGGGGGGGTGTGGGGGTGTGCGGGGCGGGTGTTGGGGGGGGGGGGGTGATGGGTTGGGGAGGGGGGCGCCCCCCCCGCCCCCGCGTGTCCCCAATCCCCCCCTGGCAGCCGCGAGCAATTAACCAAATGGCTCTTAATTGCACCCGTAATTCCCCCCTCTCCCCCCCCCAGTGCGGGGGGGTCCGGACACCTGGGTCGTGTCCCCACCGGGGGGGGGGGGGAAGGGGGGGGCCTCTGGGCAACCAGTTTATTGGGGGGGGGTCCCCACCCCCTACTTGGGTGCTGGGGGGCGCCCATGGGTGCGGGGGGGGGCAGGGAAGGTCCCGGCGCTCGCCCGGCTGCACCCGCCGGTGCCAGGGGACACCCCCGTGTCCCCCCGTGTCCCCTCGTGTCCCCCATGTCCCCTCATGTCCCCCCATGTCCTCCCGTGTCCCTTCGTGTCCCCTCGTGTCCCCCCATGTCCCCTTGTGTCCCCCCCATGTCCCCCCATGTCCCTTCGTGTCCCCTCATGTCCCCCCATGTCCCCTCGTGTCCCTTCGTGTCCCCTCGTGTCCCCCCCAAGGCCCCTCATGTCCGAATGTCCCCTGATGTCCCCTAATGTCCCCCCATGTCCCCCGATGTCACCCCCTCTCCCCCCTGTCCCCCTGTGTCCCCCATGTCCCCATGTGTCCTCTGTCCTCCCCACATCCCCATGTCCCCTGATGTCCCCTGATGTCCCCTAATGTCCCCCATGTGTCCCCTGTCCCCCCATGTCTCCCCACGTGTGTCCCCTCTGTCCCCCATGAACTTGCTCAGCTCCTTGTGGCACCTTTCTGGGGGTGCAGGAGCCCCTGGGGGACATTGGGGACATTGGGGGGACATGGTGGACATTAGGGACATTGGAGGGACTTTGGAGGGACTGGGGACAATGGGGACATGGGGGACATGGAGACAGTGGGACATGGCAATGATGGGGGACATGGGAACAGCATGGATGTGGGGACATTGGGGACATGGGGGACAATGGGGGGACATTGAGGACATCGGAGGGACTTTGGAGGGACATTGGGGGGACATTAGGGACATTGGGGACATGGGGGACATTGGGTGGACAATGGGGACATTGGGGACATGGGGGACAATGGGGATATGGAGAGGATGTGGGACACGTTGACAGTGGGGACATGGCAGTGATGGGGACATGGGGACAGTGGGGACCTTGGAGGGACAATGGGGACATGGGGGACATTGGGGGGACAGGGGGGACATTGGGGGACAATGGGGACATTGGGGACATGGGGGGGACATGAGGGGACAATGAGGACACCGGAGGGACATGGGGGGACAATGGGGACAATGGGGACATGGGGGGACAATGGGGACACTGGAGGGACATTGGGGACAATGGGGACATTGGGGGACAATGGGGACAATGGGGACGTTGGGAACCCCCTGTGGGTCCCCGTGGGAGTGAGGGGGTGGGGTCAGGGGTCACCGCGTGGGGGAGGGGGGGGGGGTCCCCTCAGACCTTCCATCCCCTCCCCCCGCTCCCGGTGACGTCACCGCGCGCCCGCCCCTCCCCCACCCCAGCTGGCGGGTGTCCGGGTGGGGGAGGGGCGGGGGGACCCAACCGTGTGTCCCCCCCGGTGTCACCCCCCCGTGGGCGGGGCCACAGCGAGGGGCGGGGCCATGCGGGGGGCAGGAAGGGCCGTTCTGTTCAAATAAGCCCCGCCCCGTACTCATCCTTGGCCCCGCCCCGCCGTTGCCCCGGGTGACGCCACCCCCCTCCCCCCCGCCCTTCCCCTGACCGTCGCTTTGCGGCGGCCGCGCGGCGCTTTTACGACGGTGTCGGCCGTAAAGCGGGAGCGCGGAGCGGCCGCAGGCGGGTCGGTACCGGGGGGGGGAAATGAGGGCCCATTCTCCCCTCCCCCCGCCATGACACCCCCCCCCCATCCCGCGGGGTCCCTGCTGGGTGCCCCCCGACCCCCCGCACCCCCTCTGGTTGCCCCCCAAACCCTCCAACACCCCCCGACCCCCTTCAGCTGCCCCCCGACCCTCTCAATTCCCCCCCCAACCCCTCCGGGTACCCCCTGACCCCCCCAACACCCCCCTGACCCCCTTTGGCCACCCTCAACCCCTCCAGGTACCCCCTGACCCCCTCTAACAGCCCCCCGACCCCCTGCACCTGCCCCCCAAAACCCCTCAACACCCCCCGATCCCCGACACCCGCCCCACAACCCCTCCAAGTGCCCCCCGACCCCCCATAACCCCCTGAGCCCTCCAGCCACCCCCTGACTCCCTCTGATGCCCCCCCGACCCCATCTAACCCCCCCCGCCCCCCCAACCCCTCTAACACCCCCCCAACCCCCTCCCCCTGCCCCACAACCCCTCCAAGTGCCCCCTGACCCCCTCTAATGCCCCCCTGACCTCCTCTAACCCCCGACCCCCCCCCCGACAACCTCTAACATCCCCCCAACCCCTCTAACCCCCCCTTGAAACCCCCCCGACCTCCTCTAATCCCCCCCTGACCCCCCCCAACCCCCGCTAACACCCCCCGATCCCTTCCAGCCACCCCCGGCCCTCTCTAACACCCCCCAACCCCCTCCCCCTGCCCCTTGCC
>NW_027438094.1:0-33017 GCF_965140245.1 Athene noctua
GCTTTTTCTCAGAAAGAGCCGTGGTGTGCGATTTCGCCGGAAAACGCGTTTTCGGCCGAAAACGTGTACGTTTGCACTTCCCCGCCACAGGGAAGCTGCTAGCCGGGAATTCTCTGCCTGGTTCTACCCGCTGCCCGGAACGCTACGCAGGGCAAAAGCGGTTCTCGTCCTCCGTGCTTGCTTTTTCTCAGAAAGAGACGTCGTGTGCGTTTTCGACGGAAAAAGCGTTTTCGGCCGAAAACGTGTACGTTTGCACTTCCCCGCCACACGGAAGCTGCTAGCCGGGAATTCTCTGCCTGGTTCTACCCGCTGCCCGGAACGCTACGCAGGGCAAAAGCGGTTCTCGTCCTCCGTGCTTGCTTTTTCTCAGAAAGAGCCGTGGTGTGCGTTTCCGCCGGAAAACGCGTTTTCGGCCGAAAACGTGTACGTTTGCACTTCCCCGCCACAGGGAAGCTGCTAGCCGGGAATTCTCTGCCTGGTTCTACCCGCTGCCCGGAACGCTACGCAGGGCAAAAGCGGTTCTCGTCCTCCGTGCTTGCTTTTTCTCAGAAAGAGCCGTGGTGTGCGTTTTCGCCGGAAAACGCGTTTTCGGCCGAAAACGTGTACGTTTGCACTTCCCCGCCACAGGGAAGCTGCTAGCCGGGAATTCTCTGCCTGGTTCTACCCGCTGCCCGGAACGCTACGCAGGGCAAAAGCGGTTCTCGTCCTCCGTGCTTGCTTTTTCTCAGAAAGAGCCGTGGTGTGCGTTTCCGCCGGAAAACGCGTTTTCGGCCGAAAACGTGTACGTTTGCACTTCCCCGCCACAGGGAAGCTGCTAGCCGGGAATTCTCTGCCTGGTTCTACCCGCTGCCCGGAACGCTACGCAGGGCAAAAGCGGTTCTCGTCCTCCGTGCTTGCTTTTTCTCAGAAAGAGCCGTGGTGTGCGTTTTCGCCGGAAAACGCGTTTTCGGCCGAAAACGTGTACGTTTGCACTTCCCCGCCACAGGGAAGCTGCTAGCCGGGAATTCTCTGCCTGGTTCTACCCGCTGCCCGGAACGCTACGCAGGGCAAATGCGGATCTCGTCCTCCGTGCTTGCTTTTTCTCAGAAAGAGCCGTGGTGTGCGTTTTCGCCGGAAAACGCGTTTTCGGCCGAAAACGTGTACGTTTGCACTTCCCCGCCACAGGGAAGCTGCTAGCCGGGAATTCTCTGCCTGGTTCTACCCGCTGCCCGGAACGCTACGCAGGGCAAAAGCGGTTCTCGTCCTCCGTGCTTGCTTTTTCTCAGAAAGAGCCGTGGTGTGCGATTTCGCCGGAAAACGCGTTTTCGGCCGAAAACGTGTACGTTTGCACTTCCCCGCCACAGGGAAGCTGCTAGCCGGGAATTCTCTGCCTGGTTCTACCCGCTGCCCAGAACGCTACGCAGGGCAAAAGCGGTTCTCGTCCTCCGTGCTTGTTTTTTCTCAGAAAGAGCCGTGGTGTGCGATTTCGCCGGAAAACGCGTTTTCGGCCGAAAACGTGTACGTTTGCACTTCCCCGCCACAGGGAAGCTGCTAGCCGGGAATTCTCTGCCTGGTTCTACCCGCTGCCCGGAACGCTACGCAGGGCAAAAGCGGTTCTCGTCCTCCGTGCTTGCTTTTTCTCAGAAAGAGCCGTGGTATTGCGTTTTTGCCGGAAAACGCGTTTTCGGCCGAAAACGTGTACGTTTGCACTTCCCCGCCACAGGGAAGCTGCTAGCCGGGAATTCTCTGCCTGGTTCTACCCGCTGCCCGGAACGCTACGCAGGGCAAAAGCGGTTCTCGTCCTCCGTGCTTGCTTTTTCTCAGAAAGAGCCGTGGTGTGCGTTTTCGCCGGAAAATGCATTTTCGGCCGAAAACGTGTACGTTTGCACTTCCCCGCCACAGGGAAGCTGCTAGCCGGGAATTCTCTGCCTGGTTCTACCCGCTGCCCGGAACGCTACGCAGGGCAAAAGCGGTTCTCGTCCTCCGTGCTTGCTTTTCTCAGAAAGAGCCGTGGTGTGCGTTGTCGCCGGAAAACGCGTTTTCGGCCGAAAACGTGTACGTTTGCACTTCCCCGCCACAGGGAAGCTGCTAGCCGGGAATTCTCTGCCTGGTTCTACCCGCTGCCCGGAACGCTATGCAGGGCAAAAGCGGTTCTCGTCCTCCGTGCTTGCTTTTCCTCAGAAAGAGACGTGGTGTGCGTTTTCGCCGGAAAACGCGTTTTCGGCCGAAAACGTGTACGTTTGCACTTCCCCGCCACAGGGAAGCTGCTAGCCGGGAATTCTCTGCCTGGTTCTACCCGCTGCCCGGAACGCTACGCAGGGCAAAAGCGGTTCTCGTCGTCCGTGCTTGCTTTTTCTCAGAAAGAGCCGTGGTGTGCGTTGTCGCCGGAAAACGCGTTTTCGGCCGAAAACGTGTACGTTTGCACTTCCCCGCCACAGGGAAGCTGCTAGCCGGGAATTCTCTGCCTGGTTCTACCCGCTGCCCGGAACGCTACGCAGGGCAAAAGCGGTTCTCGTCCTCCGTGCTTGCTTTTTCTCAGAAAGAGCCGTGGTGTGCGATTTCGCCGGAAAACGCGTTTTCGGCCGAAAACGTGTACGTTTGCACTTCCCCGCCACAGGGAAGCTGCTAGCCGGGAATTCTCTGCCTGGTTCTACCCGCTGCCCGGAACGCTACGCAGGGCAAAAGCGGTTCTCGTCCTCCCTGCTTGCTTTTTCTCAGAAAGAGCCGTGGTGTGCGTTTTCGCCGGAAAACGCGTTTTCGGCCGAAAACGTGTACGTTTGCACTTCCCCGCCACAGGGAAGCTGCTAGCCGGGAATTCTCTGCCTGGTTCTACCAGCTGCCCAGAACGCTACGCAGGGCAAAAGCGGTTCTCGTCCTCCGTGCTTGTTTTTTCTCAGAAAGAGCCGTGGTGTGCGATTTCGACGGAAAACGCGTTTTCGGCCGAAAACGTGTACGTTTGCACTTCCCCGCCACAGGGAAGCTGCTAGCCGGGAATTCTCTGCCTGGTTCTACCCGCTGCCCGGAACGCTACGCAGGGCAAAAGCGGTTCTCGTCCCCCGTGCTTGCTTTTTCTCAGAAAGAGCCGTGGTGTGCGTTTCCGCCGGAAAACGCGTTTTCGGCCGAAAACGTGTACGTTTGCACTTCCCCGCCACAGGGAAGCTGCTAGCCGGGAATTCTCTGCCTGGTTCTACCCGCTGCCCGGAACGCTACGCAGGGCAAAAGCGGTTCTCGTCCTCCGTGCTTGCTTTTTCTCAGAAAGAGCCGTGGTGTGCGTTTTCACCGGAAAACGCGTTTTCGGCCGAAAACGTGTACGTTTGCACTTCCCCGCCACAGGGAAGCTGCTAGCCGGGAATTCTCTGCCTGGTTCTACCCGCTGCCCGGAACGCTACGCAGGGCAAAAGCGGTTCTCGTCCTCCGTGCTTGCTTTTTCTCAGAAAGAGCCGTGGTGTGCGATTTCGCCGGAAAACGCGTTTTCGGCCGAAAACGTGTACGTTTGCACTTCCCCGCCACAGGGAAGCTGCTAGCCGGGAAATCTCTGCCTGGTTCTACCCGCTGCCCGGAACGCTACGCAGGGCAAAAGCGGTTCTCGTCCTCCGTGCTTGCTTTTTCTCAGAAAGAGCCGTGGTGTGCGTTTTCGCCGGAAAACGCGTTTTCGGCCGAAAACGTGTACGTTTGCACTTCCCCGCCACAGGGAAGCTGCTAGCCGGGAATTCTCTGCCTGGTTCTATCAGCTGAACAGAACGCTACGCAGGGCAAAAGCGGTTCTCGTCCTCCGTGCTTGTTTTTTCTCAGAAAGAGCCGTGGTGTGCGATTTCGCCGGAAAACGCGTTTTCGGCCGAAAACGTGTACGTTTGCACTTCCCCGCCACAGGGAAGCTGCTAGCCGGGAATTCTCTGCCTGGTTCTACCCGCTGCCCGGAACGCTACGCAGGGCAAAAGCGGTTCTCGTCCTCCGTGCTTGCTTTTTCTCAGAAAGAGCCGTGGCGTGCGTTTTTGCCGGAAAACGCGTTTTCGGCCGAAAACGTGTACGTTTGCACTTCCCCGCCACAGGGAAGCTGCTAGCCGGGAATTCTCTGCCTGGTTCTACCCGCTGCCCGGAACGCTACGCAGGGCAAAAGCGGTTCTCGTCCTCCGTGCTTGCTTTTTCTCAGAAAGAGCCGTGGTGTTCGTTTTCGCCGGAAAACGCGTTTTCGGCCGAAAACGTGTACGTTTGCACTTCCCCGCCACAGGGAAGCTGCTAGCCGGGAATTCTCTGCCTGGTTCTACCCGCTGCCCGGAACGCTACGCAGGGCAAAAGCGGTTCTCGTCCTCCGTGCTTGCTTTTTCTCAGAAAGAGCCGTGGTGTGCGTTGTCGCCGGAAAACGCGTTTTCGGCCGAAAACGTGTACGTTTGCACTTCCCCGCCACAGGGAAGCTGCTAGCCGGGAATTCTCTGCCTGGTTCTACCCGCTGCCCGGAACGCTACGCAGGGCAAAAGCGGTTCTCGTCCTCCGTGCTTGCTTTTTCTCAGAAAGAGCCGTGGTGTGCGTTTTCGCCGGAAAACGCGTTTTCGGCCGAAAACGTGTACGTTTGCACTTCCCCGCCACAGGGAGGCTGCTAGCCGGGAATTCTCTGCCTGGTTCTACCCGCTGCCCGGAACGCTACGCAGGGCAAAAGCGGTTCTCGTCCTCCGTGCTTGCTTTTTCTCAGAAAGAGCCGTGGTGTGCGTTTTCGCCGGAAAACGCGTTTTCGGCCGAAAACGTGTACGTTTGCACTTCCCCGCCACAGGGAAGCTGCTAGCCGGGAATTCTCTGCCTGGTTCTACCCGCTGCCCGGAACGCTACGCAGGGCAAAAGCGGTTCTCGTCCTCCGTGCTTGCTTTTTCTCAGAAAGAGACGTGGTGTGCGTTTTCGCCGGAAAACGCGTTTTCGGCCGAAAACGTGTACGTTTGCACTTCCCCGCCACAGGGAAGCTGCTAGCCGGGAATTCTCTGCCTGGTTCTACCCGCTGCCCGGAACGCTACGCAGGGCAAAAGCGGTTCTCGTCCTCCGTGCTTGCTTTTTCTCAGAAAGAGCCGTGGTGTGCGTTTTCGCCGGAAAACGCGTTTTCGGCCGAAAACGTGTACGTTTGCACTTCCCCGCCACAGGGAAGCTGCTAGCCGGGAATTCTCTGCCTGGTTCTACCCGCTGCCCGGAACGCTACGCAGGGCAAAAGCGGTTCTCGTCCTCCGTGCTTGCTTTTTCTCAGAAAGAGCCGTGGTGTGCGTTTTCGCCGGAAAACGCATTTTCGGCCGAAAACGTGTACGTTTGCACTTCCCCGCCACAGGGAAGCTGCTAGCCGGGAATTCTCTGCCTGGTTCTACCCGCTGCCCGGAACGCTACGCAGGGCAAAAGCGGTTCTCGTCCTCCGTGCTTGCTTTTTCTCAGAAAGAGCCGTGGTGTGCGTTTCCGCCGGAAAACGCGTTTTCGGCCGAAAACGTGTACGTTTGCACTTCCCCGCCACAGGGAAGCTGCTAGCCGGGAATTCTCTGCCTGGTTCTACCCGCTGCCCGGAACGCTACGCAGGGCAAAAGCGGTTCTCGTCGTCCGTGCTTGCTTTTTCTCAGAAAGAGCCGTGGTGTGCGTTGTCGCCGGAAAACGCGTTTTCGGCCGAAAACGTGTACGTTTGCACTTCCCCGCCACAGGGAAGCTGCTAGCCGGGAATTCTGTGCCTGGTTCTACCCGCTGCCCGGAACGCTACGCAGGGCAAAAGCGGTTCTCGTCCTCCGTGCTTGCTTTTTCTCAGAAAGAGCCGTGGTGTGCGTTTTCGCCGGAAAACGCGTTTTCGGCCGAAAACGTGTACGTTTGCACTTCCCCGCCACAGGGAAGCTGCTAGCCGGGAATTCTCTGCCTGGTTCTACCCGCTGCCCGGAACGCTACGCAGGGCAAAAGCGGTTCTCGTCCTCCGTGCTTGCTTTTTCTCAGAAAGAGCCGTGGTGTGCGCTTTCGCCGGAAAACGCGTTTTCGGCCGAAAACGTGTACGTTTGCACTTCCCCGCCACAGGGAAGCTGCTAGCCGGGAAATCTCTGCCTGGTTCTACCCGCTGCCCGGAACGCTACGCAGGGCAAAAGCGGTTCTCGTCCTCCGTGCTTGCTTTTTCTCAGAAAGAGCCGTGGTGTGCGTTTTCGCCGGAAAACGCGTTTTCGGCCGAAAACGTGTACGTTTGCACTTCCCCGCCACAGGGAAGCTGCTAGCCGGGAATTCTCTGCCTGGTTCTATCAGCTGCCCAGAACGCTACGCAGGGCAAAAGCGGTTCTCGTCCTCCGTGCTTGTTTTTTCTCAGAAAGAGCCGTGGTGTGCGATTTCGCCGGAAAACGCGTTTTCGGCCGAAAACGTGTACGTTTGCACTTCCCCGCCACAGGGAAGCTGCTAGCCGGGAATTCTCTGCCTGGTTCTACCCGCTGCCCGGAACGCTACGCAGGGCAAAAGCGGTTCTCGTCCTCCGTGCTTGCTTTTTCTCAGAAAGAGCCGTGGTGTGCGTTTTCGCCGGAAAACGCGTTTTCGGCCGAAAACGTGTACGTTTGCACTTCCCCGCCACAGGGAAGCTGCTAGCCGGGAATTCTCTGCCTGGTTCTACCCGCTGCCCGGAACGCTACGCAGGGCAAAAGCGGTTCTCGTCCTCCGTGCTTGCTTTTTCTCAGAAAGAGCCGTGGTGTGCGTTGTCGCCGGAAAACGCGTTTTCGGCCGAAAACGTGTACGTTTGCACTTCCCCGCCACAGGGAAGCTGCTAGCCGGGAATTCTCTGCCTGGTTCTACCCGCTGCCCGGAACGCTACGCAGGGCAAAAGCGGTTCTCGTCCTCCGTGCTTGCTTTTTCTCAGAAAGAGCCGTGGTGTGCGATTTCGCCGGAAAACGCGTTTTCGGCCGAAAACGTGTACGTTTGCACTTCCCCGCCACAGGGAAGCTGCTAGCCGGGAATTCTCTGCCTGGTTCTACCCGCTGCCCGGAACGCTACGCAGGGCAAAAGCGGTTCTCGTCCTCCGTGCTTGCTTTTTCTCAGAAAGAGCCGTGGTGTGCGTTTTCGCCGGAAAACGCGTTTTCGGCCGAAAACGTGTACGTTTGCACTTCCCCGCCACAGGGAAGCTGCTAGCCGGGAATTCTCTGCCTGGTTCTACCCGCTGCCCGGAACGCTACGCAGGGCAAAAGCGGTTCTCGTCCTCCGTGCTTGCTTTTTCTCAGAAAGAGCCGTGGTGTGCGTTTTCGCCGGAAAACGCGTTTTCGGCCGAAAACGTGTACGTTTGCACTTCCCCGCCACAGGGAAGCTGCTAGCCGGGAATTCTCTGCCTGGTTCTACCCGCTGCCCGGAACGCTACGCAGGGCAAAAGCGGTTCTCGTCCTCCGTGCTTGCTTTTTCTCAGAAAGAGCCGTGGTGTGCGTTTTCGCCGGAAAACGCGTTTTCGGCCGAAAACGTGTACGTTTGCACTTCCCCGCCACAGGGAAGCTGCTAGCCGGGAATTCTCTGCCTGGTTCTACCCGCTGCCCGGAACGCTACGCAGGGCAAAAGCGGTTCTCGTCCTCCGTGCTTGCTTTTTCTCAGAAAGAGCCGTGGTGTGCGATTTCGCCGGAAAACGCGTTTTCGGCCGAAAACGTGTACGTTTGCACTTCCCCGCCACAGGGAAGCTGCTAGCCGGGAATTCTCTGCCTGGTTCTACCCGCTGCCCGGAACGCTACGCAGGGCAAAAGCGGTTCTCGTCCTCCGTGCTTGCTTTTTCTCAGAAAGAGCCGTGGTGTGCGATTTCGCCGGAAAACGCGTTTTCGGCCGAAAACGTGTACGTTTGCACTTCCCCGCCACAGGGAAGCTGCTAGCCGGGAATTCTCTGCCTGGTTCTACCCGCTGCCCGGAACGCTACGCAGGGCAAAAGCGGTTCTCGTCCTCCGTGCTTGCTTTTTCTCAGAAAGAGCCGTGGTGTGCGTTTTCGCCGGAAAACGCGTTTTCGGCCGAAAACGTGTACGTTTGCACTTCCCCGCCACAGGGAAGCTGCTAGCCGGGAATTCTCTGCCTGGTTCTACCCGCTGCCCGGAACGCTACGCAGGGCAAAAGCGGTTCTCGTCCTCCGTGCTTGCTTTTTCTCAGAAAGAGCCGTGGTGTGCGATTTCGCCGGAAAACGCGTTTTCGGCCGAAAACGTGTACGTTTGCACTTCCCCGCCACACGGAAGCTGCTAGCCGGGAATTCTCTGCCTGGTTCTACCCGCTGCCCGGAACGCTACGCAGGGCAAAAGCGGTTCTCGTCCTCCGTGCTTGCTTTTTCTCAGAAAGAGCCGTGGTGTGCGATTTCGCCGGAAAACGCGTTTTCGGCCGAAAACGTGTACGTTTGCACTTCCCCGCCACAGGGAAGCTGCTAGCCGGGAATTCTCTGCCTGGTTCTACCCGCTGCCCGGAACGCTACGCAGGGCAAAAGCGGTTCTCGTCCTCCGTGCTTGCTTTTTCTCAGAAAGAGCCGTGGTGTGCGTTGTCGCCGGAAAACGCGTTTTCGGCCGAAAACGTGTACGTTTGCACTTCCCCGCCACAGGGAAGCTGCTAGCCGGGAATTCTCTGCCTGGTTCTACCCGCTGCCCGGAACGCTACGCAGGGCAAAAGCGGTTCTCGTCCTCCGTGCTTGCTTTTTCTCAGAAAGAGCCGTGGTGTGCGATTTCGCCGGAAAACGCGTTTTCGGCCGAAAACGTGTACGTTTGCACTTCCCCGCCACAGGGAAGCTGCTAGCCGGGAATTCTCTGCCTGGTTCTACCCGCTGCCCGGAACGCTACGCAGGGCAAAAGCGGTTCTCGTCCTCCGTGCTTGCTTTTTCTCAGAAAGAGCCGTGGTGTGCGATTTCGCCGGAAAACGCGTTTTCGGCCGAAAACGTGTACGTTTGCACTTCCCCGCCACAGGGAAGCTGCTAGCCGGGAATTCTCTGCCTGGTTCTACCCGCTGCCCGGAACGCTACGCAGGGCAAAAGCGGTTCTCGTCCTCCGTGCTTGCTTTTTCTCAGAAAGAGCCGTGGTGTGCGTTTTCGCCGGAAAACGCGTTTTCGGCCGAAAACGTGTACGTTTGCACTTCCCCGCCACAGGGAAGCTGCTAGCCGGGAATTCTCTGCCTGGTTCTACCCGCTGCCCGGAACGCTACGCAGGGCAAAAGCGGTTCTCGTCCTCCGTGCTTGCTTTTTCTCAGAAAGAGCCGTGGTGTGCGTTTTCGCCGGAAAACGCGTTTTCGGCCGAAAACGTGTACGTTTGCACTTCCCCGCCACAGGGAAGCTGCTAGCCGGGAATTCTCTGCCTGGTTCTACCCGCTGCCCGGAACGCTACGCAGGGCAAAAGCGGTTCTCGTCCTCCGTGCTTGCTTTTTCTCACAAAGAGCCGTGGTGTGCGTTTTCGCCGGAAAACGCGTTTTCGGCCGAAAACGTGTACGTTTGCACTTCCCCGCCACAGGGAAGCTGCTAGCCGGGAATTCTCTGCCTGGTTCTACCCGCTGCCCGGAACGCTACGCAGGGCAATAGCGGTTCTCGTCCTCCGTGCTTGCTTTTTCTCAGAAAGAGCCGTGGTGTGCGTTTTCGCCGGAAAACGCGTTTTCGGCCGAAAACGTGTACGTTTGCACTTCCCCGCCACAGGGAAGCTGCTAGCCGGGAATTCTCTGCCTGGTTCTACCCGCTGCCCGGAACGCTACGCAGGGCAAAAGCGGTTCTCGTCCTCCGTACTTGCTTTTTCTCAGAAAGAGCCGTGGTGTGCGATTTCGCCGGAAAACGCGTTTTCGGCCGAAAACGTGTACGTTTGCACTTCCCCGCCACAGGGAAGCTGCTAGCCGGGAATTCTCTGCCTGGTTCTACCCGCTGCCCGGAACGCTACGCAGGGCAAAAGCGGTTCTCGTCCTCCGTGCTTGCTTTTTCTCAGAAAGAGCCGTGGTGTGCGTTGTCGCCGGAAAACGCGTTTTCGGCCGAAAACGTGTACGTTTGCACTTCCCCGCCACAGGGAAGCTGCTAGCCGGGAATTCTCTGCCTGGTTCTACCCGCTGCCCGGAACGCTACGCAGGGCAAAAGCGGTTCTCGTCGTCCGTTCTTGCTTTTTCTCAGAAAGAGCCGTGGTGTGCGTTTTCGCCGGAAAACGCGTTTTCGGCCGAAAACGTGTACGTTTGCACTTCCCCGCCACAGGGAAGCTGCTAGCCGGGAATTCTCTGCCTGGTTCTACCCGCTGCCCGGAACGCTACGCAGGGCAAAAGCGGTTCTCGTCCTCCGTGCTTGCTTTTTCTCAGAAAGAGCCGTGGTGTGCGATTTCGCCGGAAAACGCGTTTTCGGCCGAAAACGTGTACGTTTGCACTTCCCCGCCACAGGGAAGCTGCTAGCCGGGAATTCTCTGCCTGGTTCTACCCGCTGCCCGGAACGCTACGCAGGGCAAAAGCGGTTCTCGTCCTCCGTGCTTGTTTTTTCTCAGAAAGAGCCGTGGTGTGCGATTTCGCCGGAAAACGCGTTTTCGGCCGAAAACGTGTACGTTTGCACTTCCCCGCCACAGGGAAGCTGCTAGCCGGGAATTCTCTGCCTGGTTCTACCCGCTGCCCGGAACGCTACGCAGGGCAAAAGCGGTTCTCGTCCTCCGTGCTTGCTTTTTCTCAGAAAGAGCCGTGGTGTGCGATTTCGCCGGAAAACGCGTTTTCGGCCGAAAACGTGTACGTTTGCACTTCCCCGCCACAGGGAAGCTGCTAGCCGGGAATTCTCTGCCTGGTTCTACCCGCTGCCCGGAACGCTACGCAGGGCAAAAGCGGTTCTCGTCCTCCGTGCTTGCTTTTTCTCAGAAAGAGCCGTGGTGTGCGATTTCGCCGGAAAACGCGTTTTCGGCCGAAAACGTGTACGTTTGCACTTCCCCGCCACAGGGAAGCTGCTAGCCGGGAATTCTCTGCCTGGTTCTACCCGCTGCCCGGAACGCTACGCAGGGCAAAAGCGGTTCTCGTCCTCCGTGCTTGCTTTTTCTCAGAAAGAGCCGTGGTGTGCGATTTCACCGGAAAACGCGTTTTCGGCCGAAAACGTGTACGTTTGCACTTCCCCGCCACAGGGAAGCTGCTAGCCGGGAATTCTCTGCCTGGTTCTACCCGCTGCCCGGAACGCTACGCAGGGCAAAAGCGGTTCTCGTCCTCCGTGCTTGCTTTTTCTCAGAAAGAGCCGTGGTGTGCGTTTCCGCCGGAAAACGCGTTTTCGGCCGAAAACGTGTACGTTTGCACTTCCCCGCCACAGGGAAGCTGCTAGCCGGGAATTCTCTGCCTGGTTCTACCCGCTGCCCGGAACGCTACGCAGGGCAAAAGCGGTTCTCGTCCTCCGTGCTTGCTTTTTCTCAGAAAGAGCCGTGGTGTGCGATTTCGCCGGAAAACGCGTTTTCGGCCGAAAACGTGTACGTTTGCACTTCCCCGCCACAGGGAAGCTGCTAGCCGGGAATTCTCTGCCTGGTTCTACCCGCTGCCCGGAACGCTACGCAGGGCAAAAGCGGTTCTCGTCCTCCGTGCTTGCTTTTTCTCAGAAAGAGCCGTGGTGTACGATTTCGCCGGAAAACGCGTTTTCGGCCGAAAACGTGTACGTTTGCACTTCCCCGCCACAGGGAAGCTGCTAGCCGGGAATTCTCTGCCTGGTTCTACCCGCTGCCCGGAACGCTACGCAGGGCAAAAGCGGTTCTCGTCCTCCGTGCTTGCTTTTTCTCAGAAAGAGCCGTGGTGTGCGTTTTCGCCGGAAAACGCGTTTTCGGCCGAAAACGTGTACGTTTGCACTTCCCCGCCGCAGGGAAGCTGCTAGCCGGGAATTCTCTGCCTGGTTCTACCCGCTGCCCGGAACGCTACGCAGGGCAAAAGCGGTTCTCGTCCTCCGTGCTTGTTTTTTCTCAGAAAGAGCCGTGGTGTGCGTTTTCGCCGGAAAACGCGTTTTCGGCCGAAAACGTGTACGTTTGCACTTCCCCGCCACAGGGAAGCTGCTAGCCGGGAATTCTCTGCCTGGTTCTACCCGCTGCCCGGAACGCTACGCAGGGCAAAAGCGGTTCTCGTCCTCCGTGCTTGCTTTTTCTCACAAAGAGCCGTGGTGTGCGATTTCGCCGGAAAACGCGTTTTCGGCCGAAAACGTGTACGTTTGCACTTCCCCGCCACAGGGAAGCTGCTAGCCGGGAATTCTCTGCCTGGTTCTACCCGCTGCCCGGAACGCTACGCAGGGCAAAAGCGGTTCTCGTCCTCCGTGCTTGCTTTTTCTCAGAAAGAGCCGTGGTGTGCGTTTTCGCCGGAAAACGCCTTTTCGGCCGAAAACATGTACGTTTGCACTTCCCCGCCACAGGGAAGCTGCTAGCCGGGAATTCTCTGCCTGGTTCTACCCGCTGCCCGGAACGCTACGCAGGGCAAAAGCGGTTCTCGTCCTCCGTGCTTGCTTTTTCTCAGAAAGAGCCGTGGTGTTCATTTTCGCCGGAAAACGCGTTTTCGGCCGAAAACGTGTACGTTTGCACTTCCCCGCCACAGGGAAGCTGCTAGCCGGGAATTCTCTGCCTGGTTCTACCCGCTGCCCGGAACGCTACGCAGGGCAAAAGCGGTTCTCGTCCTCCGTGCTTGCTTTTTCTCAGAAAGAGCCGTGGTGTGCGATTTCGCCGGAAAACGCGTTTTCGGCCGAAAACGTGTACGTTTGCACTTCCCCGCCACAGGGAAGCTGCTAGCCGGGAATTCTCTGCCTGGTTCTACCCGCTGCCCGGGACGCTACGCAGGGCAAAAGCGGTTCTCGTCCTCCGTGCTTGCTTTTTCTCAGAAAGAGCCGTGGTGTGCGTTTTCGCCGGAAAACGCGTTTTCGGCCGAAAACGTGTACGTTTGCACTTCCCCGCCACAGGGAAGCTGCTAGCCGGGAATTCTCTGCCTGGTTCTACCCGCTGCCCGGAACGCTACGCAGGGCAAAAGCGGTTCTCGTCCTCCGTGCTTGCTTTTTCTCAGAAAGAGCCGTGGTGTGCGATTTCGCAGGAAAACGCGTTTTCGGCCGAAAACGTGTACGTTTGCACTTCCCCGCCACAGGGAAGCTGCTAGCCGGGAATTCTCTGCCTGGTTCTACCCGCTGCCCGGAACGCTACGCAGGGCAAAAGCGGTTCTCGTCCTCCGTGCTTGCTTTTTCTCAGAAAGAGCCGTGGTGTGCGATTTCGCCGGAAAACGCGTTTTCGGCCGAAAACGTGTACGTTTGCACTTCCCCGCCACAGGGAAGCTGCTAGCCGGGAATTCTCTGCCTGGTTCTACCCGCTGCCCGGAACGCTACGCAGGGCAAAAGCGGTTCTCGTCCTCCGTGCTTGCTTTTTCTCAGAAAGAGCCGTGGTGTGCGATTTCGCCGGAAAACGCGTTTTCGGCCGAAAACGTGTACGTTTGCACTTCCCTGCCACACGGAAGCTGCTAGCCGGGAATTCTCTGCCTGGTTCTACCCGCTGCCCGGAACGCTACGCAGGGCAAAAGCGGTTCTCGTCCTCCGTGCTTGCTTTTTCTCAGAAAGAGCCGTGGTGTGCGTTTTCGCCGGAAAAAGCGTTTTCGGCCGAAAACGTGTACGTTTGCACTTCCCCGCCACAGGGAAGCTGCTAGCCGGGAATTCTCTGCCTGGTTCTACCCGCTGCCCGGAACGCTACGCAGGGCAAAAGCGGTTCTCGTCCTCCGTGCTTGCTTTTTCTCAGAAAGAGCCGTGGTGTGCGTTTTCGCCGGAAAACGCGTTTTCGGCCGAAAACGTGTACGTTTGCACTTCCCCGCCGCAGGGAAGCTGCTAGCCGGGAATTCTCTGCCTGGTTCTACCCGCTGCCCGGAACGCTACGCAGGGCAAAAGCGGTTCTCGTCCTCCGTGCTTGTTTTTTCTCAGAAAGAGCCGTGGTGTGCGTTTTCGCCGGAAAACGCGTTTTCGGCCGAAAACGTGTACGTTTGCACTTCCCCGCCACAGGGAAGCTGCTAGCCGGGAATTCTCTGCCTGGTTCTACCCGCTGCCCGGAACGCTACGCAGGGCAAAAGAGGTTCTCGTCCTCCGTGCTTGCTTTTTCTCAGAAAGAGCCGTGGTGTGCGATTTCGCCGGAAAACGCGTTTTCGGCCGAAAACGTGTACGTTTGCACTTCCCCGCCACAGGGAAGCTGCTAGCCGGGAATTCTCTGCCTGGTTCTACCCGCTGCCCGGAACGCTACGCAGGGCAAAAGCGGTTCTCGTCCTCCGTGCTTGCTTTTTCTCAGAAAGAGCCGTGGTGTGCGTTTTCGCCGGAAAACGCGTTTTCGGCCGAAAACGTGTACGTTTGCACTTCCCCGCCACAGGGAAGCTGCTAGCCGGGAATTCTCTGCCTGGTTCTACCCGCTGCCCGGAACGCTACGCAGGGCAAAAGCGGTTCTCGTCCTCCGTGCTTGCTTTTTCTCAGAAAGAGCCGTGGTGTGCGATTTCGCCGGAAAACGCGTTTTCGGCCGAAAACGTGTACGTTTGCACTTCCCCGCCACAGGGAAGCTGCTAGCCGGGAATTCTCTGCCTGGTTCTACCCGCTGCCCGGAACGCTACGCAGGGCAAAAGCGGTTCTCGTCCTCCGTGCTTGCTTTTTCTCAGAAAGAGCCGTGGTGTGCGTTTTCGCTAGAAAACGCGTTTTCGGCCGAAAACGTTTACGTTTGCACTTCCCCGCCACAGGGAAGCTGCTAGCCGGGAATTCTCTGCCTGGTTCTACCCGCTGCCCGGAACGCTACGCAGGGCAAAAGCGGTTCTCGTCCTCCGTGCTTGCTTTTTCTCAGAAAGAGCCGTGGTGTGCGATTTCGCAGGAAAACGCGTTTTCGGCCGAAAACGTGTACGTTTGCACTTCCCCGCCACAGGGAAGCTGCTAGCCGGGAATTCTCTGCCTGGTTCTACCCGCTGCCCGGAACGCTACGCAGGGCAAAAGCGGTTCTCGTCCTCCGTGCTTGCTTTTTCTCAGAAAGAGCCGTGGTGTGCGATTTCGCCGGAAAACGCGTTTTCGGCCGAAAACGTGTACGTTTGCACTTCCCCGCCACAGGGAAGCTGCTAGCCGGGAATTCTCTGCCTGGTTCTACCCGCTGCCCGGAACGCTACGCAGGGCAAAAGCGGTTCTCGTCCTCCGTGCTTGCTTTTTCTCAGAAAGAGCCGTGGTGTGCGATTTCGCCGGAAAACGCGTTTTCGGCCGAAAACGTGTACGTTTGCACTTCCCCGCCACAGGGAAGCTGCTAGCCGGGAATTCTCTGCCTGGTTCTACCCGCTGCCCGGAACGCTACGCAGGGCAAAAGCGGTTCTCGTCCTCCGTGCTTGTTTTTTCTCAGAAACAGCCGTGGTGTGCGTTTTCGCCGGAAAACGCGTTTTCGGCCGAAAACGTGTACGTTTGCACTTCCCCGCCACAGGGAAGCTGCTAGCCGGGAATTCTCTGCCTGGTTCTACCCGCTGCCCGGAACGCTACGCAGGGCAAAAGCGGTTCTCGTCCTCCGTGCTTGCTTTTTCTCAGAAAGAGCCGTGGTGTGCCTTTTCGCCGGAAAACGCGTTTTCGGCCGAAAACGTGTACGTTTGCACTTCCCCGCCGCAGGGAAGCTGCTAGCCGGGAATTCTCTGCCTGGTTCTACCCGCTGCCCGGAACGCTACGCAGGGCAAAAGCGGTTCTCGTCCTCCGTGCTTGCTTTTTCTCAGAAAGAGCCGTGGTGTGCGTTTTCGCCGGAAAAAGCGTTTTCGGCCGAAAACGTGTACGTTTGCACTTCCCCGCCACAGGGAAGCTGCTAGCCGGGAATTCTCTGCCTGGTTCTACCCGCTGCCCGGAACGCTACGCAGGGCAAAAGCGGTTCTCGTCCTCCGTGCTTGCTTTTTCTCAGAAAGAGCCGTGGTGTGCGATTTCGCCGGAAAACGCGTTTTCGGCCGAAAACGTGTACGTTTGCACTTCCCCGCCACAGGGAAGCTGCTAGCCGGGAATTCTCTGCCTGGTTCTACCCGCTGCCCGGAACGCTACGCAGGGCAAAAGCGGTTCTCGTCCTCCGTGCTTGCTTTTTCTCAGAAAGAGCCGTGGTGTGCGATTTCGCCGGAAAACGCGTTTTCGGCCGAAAACGTGTACGTTTGCACTTCCCCGCCACAGGGAAGCTGCTAGCCGGGAATTCTCTGCCTGGTTCTACCCGCTGCCCGGAACGCTACGCAGGGCAAAAGCGGTTCTCGTCCTCCGTGCTTGCTTTTTCTCAGAAAGAGCCGTGGTGTGCGTTTTCGCCGGAAAAAGCGTTTTCGGCCGAAAACGTGTACGTTTGCACTTCCCCGCCACAGGGAAGCTGCTAGCCGGGAATTCTCTGCCTGGTTCTACCCGCTGCCCGGAACGCTACGCAGGGCAAAAGCGGTTCTCGTCCTCCGTGCTTGCTTTTTCTCAGAAAGAGCCGTGGTGTGCGTTTTCGCCGGAAAACGCGTTTTCGGCCGAAAACGTGTACGTTTGCACTTCCCCGCCACAGGGAAGCTGCTAGCCGGGAATTCTCTGCCTGGTTCTACCCGCTGCCCGGAACGCTACGCAGGGCAAAAGCGGTTCTCGTCCTCCGTGCTTGCTTTTTCTCAGAAAGAGCCGTGGTGTGCGATTTCGCCGGAAAACGCGTTTTCGGCCGAAAACGTGTACGTTTGCACTTCCCCGCCACAGGGAAGCTGCTAGCCGGGAATTCTCTGCCTGGTTCTACCCGCTGCCCGGAACGCTACGCAGGGCAAAAGCGGTTCTCGTCCTCCGTGCTTGCTTTTTCTCAGAAAGAGCCGTGGTGTGCGTTTTCGCCGGAAAACGCGTTTTCGGCCGAAAACGTGTACGTTTGCACTTCCCCGCCACAGGGAAGCTGCTAGCCGGGAATTCTCTGCCTGGTTCTACCCGCTGCCCGGAACGCTACGCAGGGCAAAAGCGGTTCTCGTCCTCCGTGCTTGCTTTTTCTCACAAAGAGCCGTGGTGTGCGTTTTCGCCGGAAAACACGTTTTCGGCCGAAAACGTGTACGTTTGCACTTCCCCGCCACAGGGAAGCTGCTAGCCGGGAATTCTCTGCCTGGTTCTACCCGCTGCCCGGAACGCTACGCAGGGCAATAGCGGTTCTCGTCCTCCGTGCTTGCTTTTTCTCAGAAAGAGCCGTGGTGTGCGTTTTCGCCGGAAAACGCGTTTTCGGCCGAAAACGTGTACGTTTGCACTTCCCCGCCACAGGGAAGCTGCTAGCCGGGAATTCTCTGCCTGGTTCTACCCGCTGCCCGGAACGCTACGCAGGGCAAAAGCGGTTCTCGTCCTCCGTGCTTGCTTTTTCTCAGAAAGAGCCGTGGTGTGCGATTTCGCCGGAAAACGCGTTTTCGGCCGAAAACGTGTACGTTTGCACTTCCCCGCCACAGGGAAGCTGCTAGCCGGGAATTCTCTGCCTGGTTCTACCCGCTGCCCGGAACGCTACGCAGGGCAAAAGCGGTTCTCGTCCTCCGTGCTTGCTTTTTCTCAGAAAGAGCCGTGGTGTGCGATTTCGCCGGAAAACGCGTTTTCGGCCGAAAACGTGTACGTTTGCACTTCCCCGCCACAGGGAAGCTGCTAGCCGGGAATTCTCTGCCTGGTTCTACCCGCTGCCCGGAACGCTACGCAGGGCAAAAGCGGTTCTCGTCCTCCGTGCTTGTTTTTTCTCAGAAACAGCCGTGGTGTGCGTTTTCGCCGGAAAACGCGTTTTCGGCCGAAAACGTGTACGTTTGCACTTCCCCGCCACAGGGAAGCTGCTAGCCGGGAATTCTCTGCCTGGTTCTACCCGCTGCCCGGAACGCTACGCAGGGCAAAAGCGGTTCTCGTCCTCCGTGCTTGCTTTTTCTCAGAAAGAGCCGTGGTGTGCCTTTTCGCCGGAAAACGCGTTTTCGGCCGAAAACGTGTACGTTTGCACTTCCCCGCCGCAGGGAAGCTGCTAGCCGGGAATTCTCTGCCTGGTTCTACCCGCTGCCCGGAACGCTACGCAGGGCAAAAGCGGTTCTCGTCCTCCGTGCTTGCTTTTTCTCAGAAAGAGCCGTGGTGTGCGTTTTCGCCGGAAAAAGAGTTTTCGGCCGAAAACGTGTACGTTTGCACTTCCCCGCCACAGGGAAGCTGCTAGCCGGGAATTCTCTGCCTGGTTCTACCCGCTGCCCGGAACGCTACGCAGGGCAAAAGCGGTTCTCGTCCTCCGTGCTTGCTTTTTCTCAGAAAGAGCCGTGGTGTGCGATTTCACCGGAAAACGCGTTTTCGGCCGAAAACGTGTACGTTTGCACTTCCCCGCCACAGGGAAGCTGCTAGCCGGGAATTCTCTGCCTGGTTCTACCCGCTGCCCGGAACGCTACGCAGGGCAAAAGCGGTTCTCGTCCTCCGTGCTTGCTTTTTCTCAGAAAGAGCCGTGGTGTGCGATTTCGCCGGAAAACGCGTTTTCGGCCGAAAACGTGTACGTTTGCACTTCCCCGCCACAGGGAAGCTGCTAGCCGGGAATTCTCTGCCTGGTTCTACCCGCTGCCCGGAACGCTACGCAGGGCAAAAGCGGTTCTCGTCCTCCGTGCTTGCTTTTTCTCAGAAAGAGCCGTGGTGTGCGTTTTCGCCGGAAAAAGCGTTTTCGGCCGAAAACGTGTACGTTTGCACTTCCCCGCCACAGGGAAGCTGCTAGCCGGGAATTCTCTGCCTGGTTCTACCCGCTGCCCGGAACGCTACGCAGGGCAAAAGCGGTTCTCGTCCTCCGTGCTTGCTTTTTCTCAGAAAGAGCCGTGGTGTGCCTTTTCGCCGGAAAACGCGTTTTCGGCCGAAAACGTGTACGTTTGCACTTCCCCGCCACAGGGAAGCTGCTAGCCGGGAATTCTCTGCCTGGTTCTACCCGCTGCCCGGAACGCTACGCAGGGCAAAAGCGGTTCTCGTCCTCCGTGCTTGCTTTTTCTCAGAAAGAGCCGTGGTGTGCGATTTCGCCGGAAAACGCGTTTTCGGCCGAAAACGTGTACGTTTGCACTTCCCCGCCACAGGGAAGCTGCTAGCCGGGAATTCTCTGCCTGGTTCTACCCGCTGCCCGGAACGCTACGCAGGGCAAAAGCGGTTCTCGTCCTCCGTGCTTGCTTTTTCTCAGAAAGAGCCGTGGTGTGCGTTTTCGCCGGAAAACGCGTTTTCGGCCGAAAACGTGTACGTTTGCACTTCCCCGCCACAGGGAAGCTGCTAGCCGGGAATTCTCTGCCTGGTTCTACCCGCTGCCCGGAACGCTACGCAGGGCAAAAGCGGTTCTCGTCCTCCGTGCTTGCTTTTTCTCAGAAAGAGCCGTGGTGTGCGTTTTCGCCGGAAAACGCGTTTTCGGCCGAAAACGTGTACGTTTGCACTTCCCCGCCACAGGGAAGCTGCTAGCCGGGAATTCTCTGCCTGGTTCTACCCGCTGCCCGGAACGCTACGCAGGGCAAAAGCGGTTCTCGTCCTCCGTGCTTGCTTTTTCTCACAAAGAGCCGTGGTGTGCGTTTTCGCCGGAAAACACGTTTTCGGCCGAAAACGTGTACGTTTGCACTTCCCCGCCACAGGGAAGCTGCTAGCCGGGAATTCTCTGCCTGGTTCTACCCGCTGCCCGGAACGCTACGCAGGGCAATAGCGGTTCTCGTCCTCCGTGCTTGCTTTTTCTCAGAAAGAGCCGTGGTGTGCGTTTTCGCCGGAAAACGCGTTTTCGGCCGAAAACGTGTACGTTTGCACTTCCCCGCCACAGGGAAGCTGCTAGCCGGGAATTCTCTGCCTGGTTCTACCCGCTGCCCGGAACGCTACGCAGGGCAAAAGCGGTTCTCGTCCTCCGTGCTTGCTTTTTCTCAGAAAGAGCCGTGGTGTGCGATTTCGCCGGAAAACGCGTTTTCGGCCGAAAACGTGTACGTTTGCACTTCCCCGCCACAGGGAAGCTGCTAGCCGGGAATTCTCTGCCTGGTTCTACCCGCTGCCCGGAACGCTACGCAGGGCAAAAGCGGTTCTCGTCCTCCGTGCTTGCTTTATCTCAGAAAGAGCCGTGGTGTGCGATTTCGCCGGAAAACGCGTTTTCGGCCGAAAACGTGTACGTTTGCACTTCCCCGCCACAGGGAAGCTGCTAACCGGGAATTCTCTGCCTGGTTCTACCCGCTGCCCGGAACGCTACGCAGGGCAAAAGCGGTTCTCGTCCTCCGTGCTTGCTTTTTCTCAGAAAGAGCCGTGGTGTGCGTTTTCGCCGGAAAACGCGTTTTCGGCCGAAAACGTGTACGTTTGCACTTCCCCGCCACAGGGAAGCTGCTAGCCGGGAATTCTCTGCCTGGTTCTACCCGCTGCCCGGAACGCTACGCAGGGCAAAAGCGGTTCTCGTCCTCCGTGCTTGCTTTTTCTCAGAAAGAGCCGTGGTGTGCGATTTAGCCGGAAAACGCGTTTTCGGCCGAAAACGTGTACGTTTGCACTTCCCCGCCACAGGGAAGCTGCTAGCCGGGAATTCTCTGCCTGGTTCTACCCGCTGCCCGGAACGCTACGCAGGGCAAAAGCGGTTCTCGTCCTCCGTGCTTGCTTTTTCTCAGAAAGAGCCGTGGTGGGCGATTTCGCCGGAAAACGCGTTTTCGGCCGAAAACGTGTACGTTTGCACTTCCCCGCCACAGGGAAGCTGCTAGCCGGGAATTCTCTGCCTGGTTCTACCCGCTGCCCGGAACGCTACGCAGGGCAAAAGCGGTTCTCGTCCTCCGTGCTTGCTTTTTCTCAGAAAGAGCCGTGGTGTACGATTTCGCCGGAAAACGCGTTTTCGGCCGAAAACGTGTACGTTTGCACTTCCCCGCCACAGGGAAGCTGCTAGCCGGGAATTCTCTGCCTGGTTCTACCCGCTGCCCGGAACGCTACGCAGGGCAAAAGCGGTTCTCGTCCTCCGTGCTTGCTTTTTCTCAGAAAGAGCCGTGGTGTACGATTTCGCCGGAAAACGCGTTTTCGGCCGAAAACGTGTACGTTTGCACTTCCCCGCCACAGGGAAGCTGCTAGCCGGGAATTCTCTGCCTGGTTCTACCCGCTGCCCGGAACGCTACGCAGGGCAAAAGCGGTTCTCGTCCTCCGTGCTTGCTTTTTCTCAGAAAGAGCCGTGGTGTGCGTTTTCGCCGGAAAACGCGTTTTCGGCCGAAAACGTGTACGTTTGCACTTCCCCGCCACAGGGAAGCTGCTAGCCGGGAATTCTCTGCCTGGTTCTACCCGCTGCCCGGAACGCTACGCAGGGCAAAAGCGGTTCTCGTCCTCCGTGCTTGCTTTTTCTCAGAAACAGCCGTGGTGGGCGATTTCGCCGGAAAACGCGTTTTCGGCCGAAAACGTGTACGTTTGCACTTCCCCGCCACAGGGAAGCTGCTAGCCGGGAATTCTCTGCCTGGTTCTACCCGCTGCCCGGAACGCTACGCAGGGCAAAAGCGGTTCTCGTCCTCCGTGCTTGCTTTTTCTCAGAAAGAGCCGTGGTGTGCGATTTCGCCTGAAAACGCGTTTTCGGCCGAAAACGTGTACGTTTGCACTTCCCCGCCACAGGGAAGCTGCTAGCCGGGAATTCTCTGCCTGGTTCTACCCGCTGCCCGGAACGCTACGCAGGGCAAAAGCGGTTCTCGTCCTCCGTGCTTGCTTTTTCTCAGAAAGAGCCGTGGTGTACGATTTCGCCGGAAAACGCGTTTTCGGCCGAAAACGTGTACGTTTGCACTTCCCCGCCACAGGGAAGCTGCTAGCCGGGAATTCTCTGCCTGGTTCTACCCGCTGCCCGGAACGCTACGCAGGGCAAAAGCGGTTCTCGTCCTCCGTGCTTGCTTTTTCTCAGAAAGAGCCGTGGTGTACGATTTCGCCGGAAAACGCGTTTTCGGCCGAAAACGTGTACGTTTGCACTTCCCCGCCACAGGGAAGCTGCTAGCCGGGAATTCTCTGCCTGGTTCTACCCGCTGCCCGGAACGCTACGCAGGGCAAAAGCGGTTCTCGTCCTCCGTGCTTGCTTTTTCTCAGAAAGAGCCGTGGTGTGCGTTTTCGCCGGAAAACGCGTTTTCGGCCGAAAACGTGTACGTTTGCACTTCCCCGCCGCAGGGAAGCTGCTAGCCGGGAATTCTCTGCCTGGTTCTACCCGCTGCCCGGAACGCTACGCAGGGCAAAAGCGGTTCTCGTCCTCCGTGCTTGTTTTTTCTCAAAAAGAGCCGTGGTGTGCGTTTTCGCCGGAAAACGCGTTTTCGGCCGGAAAAGTGTACGTTTGCACTTCCCCGCCACAGGGAAGCTGCTAGCCGGGAATTCTCTGCCTGGTTCTACCCGCTGCCCGGAACGCTACGCAGGGCAAAAGCGGTTCTCGTCCTCCGTGCTTGCTTTTTCTCACAAAGAGCCGTGGTGTGCGATTTCGCCGGAAAACGCGTTTTCGGCCGAAAACGTGTACGTTTGCACTTCCCCGCCACAGGGAAGCTGCTAGCCGGGAATTCTCTGCCTGGTTCTACCCGCTGCCCGGAACGCTACGCAGGGCAAAAGCGGTTCTCGTCCTCCGTGCTTGCTTTTTCTCAGAAAGAGCCGTGGTGTGCGATTTCGCCGGAAAACGCGTTTTCGGCCGAAAACGTGTACGTTTGCACTTCCCCGCCACAGGGAAGCTGCTAGCCGGGAATTCTCTGCCTGGTTCTACCCGCTGCCCGGAACGCTACGCAGGGCAAAAGCGGTTCTCGTCCTCCGTGCTTGCTTTTTCTCAGAAAGAGCCGTGGTGTGCGTTTTCGCCGGAAAACGCGTTTTCGGCCGAAAACGTGTACGTTTGCACTTCCCCGCCACAGGGAAGCTGCTAGCCGGGAATTCTCTGCCTGGTTCTACCCGCTGCCCGGAACGCTACGCAGGGCAAAAGCGGTTCTCGTCCTCCGTGCTTGCTTTTTCTCAGAAAGAGCCGTGGTGTTCGTTTTCGCCGGAAAACGCGTTTTCGGCCGAAAACGTGTACGTTTGCACTTCCCCGCCACAGGGAAGCTGCTAGCCGGGAATTCTCTGCCTGGTTCTACCCGCTGCCCGGAACGCTACGCAGGGCAAAAGCGGTTCTCGTCCTCCGTGCTTGCTTTTTCTCAGAAAGAGCCGTGGTGTGCGATTTCGCCGGAAAACGCGTTTTCGGCCGAAAACGTGTACGTTTGCACTTCCCCGCCACAGGGAAGCTGCTAGCCGGGAATTCTCTGCCTGGTTCTACCCGCTGCCCGGGACGCTACGCAGGGCAAAAGCGGTTCTCGTCCTCCGTGCTTGCTTTTTCTCAGAAAGAGCCGTGGTGTGCGTTTCCGCCGGAAAACGCGTTTTCGGCCGAAAACGTGTACGTTTGCACTTCCCCGCCACAGGGAAGCTGCTAGCCGGGAATTCTCTGCCTGGTTCTACCCGCTGCCCGGAACGCTACGCAGGGCAAAAGCGGTTCTCGTCCTCCGTGCTTGCTTTTTCTCAGAAAGAGCCGTGGTGTGCGATTTCGCAGGAAAACGCGTTTTCGGCCGAAAACGTGTACGTTTGCACTTCCCCGCCACAGGGAAGCTGCTAGCCGGGAATTCTCTGCCTGGTTCTACCCGCTGCCCGGAACGCTACGCAGGGCAAAAGCGGTTCTCGTCCTCCGTGCTTGCTTTTTCTCAGAAAGAGCCGTGGTGTGCGATTTCGCCGGAAAACGCGTTTTCGGCCGAAAACGTGTACGTTTGCACTTCCCCGCCACAGGGAAGCTGCTAGCCGGGAATTCTCTGCCTGGTTCTACCCGCTGCCCGGAACGCTACGCAGGGCAAAAGCGGTTCTCGTCCTCCGTGCTTGCTTTTTCTCAGAAAGAGCCGTGGTGTGCGATTTCGCCGGAAAACGCGTTTTCGGCCGAAAACGTGTACGTTTGCACTTCCCCGCCACAGGGAAGCTGCTAGCCGGGAATTCTCTGCCTGGTTCTACCCGCTGCCCGGAACGCTACGCAGGGCAAAAGCGGTTCTCGTCCTCCGTGCTTGCTTTTTCTCAGAAACAGCCGTGGTGTGCGATTTCGCCGGAAAACGCGTTTTCGGCCGAAAACGTGTACGTTTGCACTTCCCCGCCACAGGGAAGCTGCTAGCCGGGAATTCTCTGCCTGGTTCTACCCGCTGCCCGGAACGCTACGCAGGGCAAAAGCGGTTCTCGTCCTCCGTGCTTGCTTTTTCTCAGAAAGAGCCGTGGTGTGCGATTTCGCCGGAAAACGCGTTTTCGGCCGAAAACGTGTACGTTTGCACTTCCCCGCCACAGGGAAGCTGCTAGCCGGGAATTCTCTGCCTGGTTCTACCCGCTGCCCGGAACGCTACGCAGGGCAAAAGCGGTTCTCGTCCTCCGTGCTTGCTTTTTCTCAGAAAGAGCCGTGGTGTGCCTTTTCGCCGGAAAACGCGTTTTCGGCCGAAAACGTGTACGTTTGCACTTCCCCGCCGCAGGGAAGCTGCTAGCCAGGAATTCTCTGCCTGGTTCTACCCGCTGCCCGGAACGCTACGCAGGGCAAAAGCGGTTCTCGTCCTCCGTGCTTGCTTTTTCTCAGAAAGAGCCGTGGTGTGCGTTTTCGCCGGAAAAAGCGTTTTCGGCCGAAAACGTGTACGTTTGCACTTCCCCGCCACAGGGAAGCTGCTAGCCGGGAATTCTCTGCCTGGTTCTACCCGCTGCCCGGAACGCTACGCAGGGCAAAAGCGGTTCTCGTCCTCCGTGCTTGCTTTTTCTCAGAAAGAGCCGTGGTGTGCGATTTCACCGGAAAACGCGTTTTCGGCCGAAAACCTGTACGTTTGCACTTCCCCGCCACAGGGAAGCTGCTAGCCGGGAATTCTCTGCCTGGTTCTACCCGCTGCCCGGAACGCTACGCAGGGCAAAAGCGGTTCTCGTCCTCCGTGCTTGCTTTTTCTCAGAAAGAGCCGTGGTGTGCGATTTCGCCGGAAAACGCGTTTTCGGCCGAAAACGTGTACGTTTGCACTTCCCCGCCACAGGGAAGCTGCTAGCCGGGAATTCTCTGCCTGGTTCTACCCGCTGCCCGGAACGCTACGCAGGGCAAAAGCGGTTCTCGTCCTCCGTGCTTGCTTTTTCTCAGAAAGAGCCGTGGTGTGCGTTTTCGCCGGAAAAAGCGTTTTCGGCCGAAAACGTGTACGTTTGCACTTCCCCGCCACAGGGAAGCTGCTAGCCGGGAATTCTCTGCCTGGTTCTACCCGCTGCCCGGAACGCTACGCAGGGCAAAAGCGGTTCTCGTCCTCCGTGCTTGCTTTTTCTCAGAAAGAGCCGTGGTGTGCGTTTTCGCCGGAAAACGCGTTTTCGGCCGAAAACGTGTACGTTTGCACTTCCCCGCCACAGGGAAGCTGCTAGCCGGGAATTCTCTGCCTGGTTCTACCCGCTGCCCGGAACGCTACGCAGGGCAAAAGCGGTTCTCGTCCTCCGTGCTTGCTTTTTCTCAGAAAGAGCCGTGGTGTGCGATTTCGCCGGAAAACGCGTTTTCGGCCGAAAACGTGTACGTTTGCACTTCCCCGCCACAGGGAAGCTGCTAGCCGGGAATTCTCTGCCTGGTTCTACCCGCTGCCCGGAACGCTACGCAGGGCAAAAGCGGTTCTCGTCCTCCGTGCTTGCTTTTTCTCAGAAAGAGCCGTGGTGTGCGATTTCGCCGGAAAACGCGTTTTCGGCCGAAAACGTGTACGTTTGCACTTCCCCGCCACAGGGAAGCTGCTAGCCGGGAATTCTCTGCCTGGTTCTACCCGCTGCCCGGAACGCTACGCAGGGCAAAAGCGGTTCTCGTCCTCCGTGCTTGCTTTTTCTCAGAAAGAGCCGTGGTGTGCGTTTTCGCCGGAAAACGCGTTTTCGGCCGAAAACGTGTACGTTTGCACTTCCCCGCCACAGGGAAGCTGCTAGCCGGGAATTCTCTGCCTGGTTCTACCCGCTGCCCGGAACGCTACGCAGGGCAAAAGCGGTTCTCGTCCTCCGTGCTTGCTTTTTCTCAGAAAGAGCCGTGGTGTGCGTTTTCGCCGGAAAAAGCGTTTTCGGCCGAAAACGTGTACGTTTGCACTTCCCCGCCACAGGGAAGCTGCTAGCCGGGAATTCTCTGCCTGGTTCTACCCGCTGCCCGGAACGCTACGCAGGGCAAAAGCGGTTCTCGTCCTCCGTGCTTGCTTTTTCTCAGAAAGAGCCGTGGTGTGCGTTTTCGCCGGAAAACGCGTTTTCGGCCGAAAACGTGTACGTTTGCACTTCCCCGCCACAGGGAAGCTGCTAGCCGGGAATTCTCTGCCTGGTTCTACCCGCTGCCCGGAACGCTACGCAGGGCAAAAGCGGTTCTCGTCCTCCGTGCTTGCTTTTTCTCAGAAAGAGCCGTGGTGTGCGATTTCGCCGGAAAACGCGTTTTCGGCCGAAAACGTGTACGTTTGCACTTCCCCGCCACAGGGAAGCTGCTAGCCGGGAATTCTCTGCCTGGTTCTACCCGCTGCCCGGAACGCTACGCAGGGCAAAAGCGGTTCTCGTCCTCCGTGCTTGCTTTTTCTCAGAAAGAGCCGTGGTGTGCGATTTCGCCGGAAAACGCGTTTTCGGCCGAAAACGTGTACGTTTGCACTTCCCCGCCACAGGGAAGCTGCTAGCCGGGAATTCTCTGCCTGGTTCTACCCGCTGCCCGGAACGCTACGCAGGGCAAAAGCGGTTCTCGTCCTCCGTGCTTGCTTTTTCTCAGAAAGAGCCGTGGTGTGCGTTTTCGCCGGAAAACGCGTTTTCGGCCGAAAACGTGTACGTTTGCACTTCCCCGCCACAGGGAAGCTGCTAGCCGGGAATTCTCTGCCTGGTTCTACCCGCTGCCCGGAACGCTACGCAGGGCAAAAGCGGTTCTCGTCCTCCGTGCTTGCTTTTTCTCAGAAAGAGCCGTGGTGTGCGTTTTCGCCGGAAAACGCGTTTTCGGCCGAAAACGTGTACGTTTGCACTTCCCCGCCACAGGGAAGCTGCTAGCCGGGAATTCTCTGCCTGGTTCTACCCGCTGCCCGGAACGCTACGCAGGGCAAAAGCGGTTCTCGTCCTCCGTGCTTGCTTTTTCTCACAAAGAGCCGTGGTGTGCGTTTTCGCCGGAAAACGCGTTTTCGGCCGAAAACGTGTACGTTTGCACTTCCCCGCCACAGGGAAGCTGCTAGCCGGGAATTCTCTGCCTGGTTCTACCCGCTGCCCGGAACGCTACGCAGGGCAAAAGCGGTTCTCGTCCTCCGTGCTTGCTTTTTCTCAGAAAGAGCCGTGGTGTGCGTTTTCGCCGGAAAAAGCGTTTTCGGCCGAAAACGTGTACGTTTGCACTTCCCCGCCACAGGGAAGCTGCTAGCCGGGAATTCTCTGCCTGGTTCTACCCGCTGCCCGGAACGCTACGCAGGGCAAAAGCGGTTCTCGTCCTCCGTGCTTGCTTTTTCTCAGAAAGAGCCGTGGTGTGCGTTTTCGCCGGAAAACGCGTTTTCGGCCGAAAACGTGTACGTTTGCACTTCCCCGCCACAGGGAAGCTGCTAGCCGGGAATTCTCTGCCTGGTTCTACCCGCTGCCCGGAACGCTACGCAGGGCAAAAGCGGTTCTCGTCCTCCGTGCTTGCTTTTTCTCAGAAAGAGCCGTGGTGTGCGATTTCGCCGGAAAACGCGTTTTCGGCCGAAAACGTGTACGTTTGCACTTCCCCGCCACAGGGAAGCTGCTAGCCGGGAATTCTCTGCCTGGTTCTACCCGCTGCCCGGAACGCTACGCAGGGCAAAAGCGGTTCTCGTCCTCCGTGCTTGCTTTTTCTCAGAAAGAGCCGTGGTGTGCGATTTCGCCGGAAAACGCGTTTTCGGCCGAAAACGTGTACGTTTGCACTTCCCCGCCACAGGGAAGCTGCTAGCCGGGAATTCTCTGCCTGGTTCTACCCGCTGCCCGGAACGCTACGCAGGGCAAAAGCGGTTCTCGTCCTCCGTGCTTGCTTTTTCTCAGAAAGAGCCGTGGTGTGCGTTTTCGCCGGAAAACGCGTTTTCGGCCGAAAACGTGTACGTTTGCACTTCCCCGCCACAGGGAAGCTGCTAGCCGGGAATTCTCTGCCTGGTTCTACCCGCTGCCCGGAACGCTACGCAGGGCAAAAGCGGTTCTCGTCCTCCGTGCTTGCTTTTTCTCAGAAAGAGCCGTGGTGTGCGTTTTCGCCGGAAAACGCGTTTTCGGCCGAAAACGTGTACGTTTGCACTTCCCCGCCACAGGGAAGCTGCTAGCCGGGAATTCTCTGCCTGGTTCTACCCGCTGCCCGGAACGCTACGCAGGGCAAAAGCGGTTCTCGTCCTCCGTGCTTGCTTTTTCTCACAAAGAGCCGTGGTGTGCGTTTTCGCCGGAAAACACGTTTTCGGCCGAAAACGTGTACGTTTGCACTTCCCCGCCACAGGGAAGCTGCTAGCCAGGAATTCTCTGCCTGGTTCTACCCGCTGCCCGGAACGCTACGCAGGGCAATAGCGGTTCTCGTCCTCCGTGCTTGCTTTTTCTCAGAAAGAGCCGTGGTGTGCGTTTTCGCCGGAAAACGCGTTTTCGGCCGAAAACGTGTACGTTTGCACTTCCCCGCCACAGGGAAGCTGCTAGCCGGGAATTCTCTGCCTGGTTCTACCCGCTGCCCGGAACGCTACGCAGGGCAAAAGCGGTTCTCGTCCTCCGTGCTTGCTTTTTCTCAGAAAGAGCCGTGGTGTGCGATTTCGCCAGAAAACGCGTTTTCGGCCGAAAACGTGTACGTTTGCACTTCCCCGCCACAGGGAAGCTGCTAGCCGGGAATTCTCTGCCTGGTTCTACCCGCTGCCCGGAACGCTACGCAGGGCAAAAGCGGTTCTCGTCGTCCGTTCTTGCTTTTTCTCAGAAAGAGCCGTGGTGTGCGTTTTCG
Source organism: Athene noctua (assembly GCF_965140245.1). Lineage (NCBI taxonomy): Eukaryota > Metazoa > Chordata > Aves > Strigiformes > Strigidae > Athene > Athene noctua. Next base: position 28,677 of record NW_027438094.1, read on the forward strand.
CCGGAAAACGCGTTTTTGGCCGAAAACGTGTACGTTTGCACTTCCCCGCCACAGGGAAGCTGCTAGCCGGGAATTCTCTGCCTGGTTCTACCCGCTGCCCGGAACGCTACGCAGGGCAAAAGCGGTTCTCGTCCTCCGTGCTTGCTTTTTCTCAGAAAGAGCCGTGGTGTGCGTTTTCGCCGGAAAACGCGTTTTCGGCCGAAAACGTGTACGTTTGCACTTCCCCGCCACAGGGAAGCTGCTAGCCGGGAATTCTCTGCCTGGTTCTACCCGCTGCCCGGAACGCTACGCAGGGCAAAAGCGGTTCTCGTCCTCCGTGCTTGCTTTTTCTCAGAAACAGCCGTGGTGGGCGATTTCGCCGGAAAACGCGTTTTCGGCCGAAAACGTGTACGTTTGCACTTCCCCGCCACAGGGAAGCTGCTAGCCGGGAATTCTCTGCCTGGTTCTACCCGCTGCCCGGAACGCTACGCAGGGCAAAAGCGGTTCTCGTCCTCCGTGCTTGCTTTTTCTCAGAAAGAGCCGTGGTGTGCGATTTCGCCGGAAAACGCGTTTTCGGCCGAAAACGTGTACGTTTGCACTTCCCCGCCACAGGGAAGCTGCTAGCCGGGAATTCTCTGCCTGGTTCTACCCGCTGCCCGGAACGCTACGCAGGGCAAAAGCGGTTCTCGTCCTCCGTGCTTGCTTTTTCTCAGAAAGAGCCGTGGTGTACGATTTCGCCGGAAAACGCGTTTTCGGCCGAAAACGTGTACGATTGCTCTTCCCCGCCACAGGGAAGCTGCTAGCCGGGAATTCTCTGCCTGGTTCTACCCGCTGCCCGGAACGCTACGCAGGGCAAAAGCGGTTCTCGTCCTCCGTGCTTGCTTTTTCTCAGAAAGAGCCGTGGTGTACGATTTCGCCGGAAAACGCGTTTTCGGCCGAAAACGTGTACGTTTGCACTTCCCCGCCACAGGGAAGCTGCTAGCCGGGAATTCTCTGCCTGGTTCTACCCGCTGCCCGGAACGCTACGCAGGGCAAAAGCGGTTCTCGTCCTCCGTGCTTGCTTTTTCTCAGAAAGAGCCGTGGTGTGCGTTTTCGCAGGAAAACGCGTTTTCGGCCGAAAACGTGTACGTTTGCACTTCCCCGTCACAGGGAAGCTGCTAGCCGGGAATTCTCTGCCTGGTTCTACCCGCTGCCCGGAACGCTACGCAGGGCAAAAGCGGTTCTCGTCCTCCGTGCTTGCTTTTTCTCAGAAACAGCCGTGGTGGGCGATTTCGCCGGAAAACGCGTTTTCGGCCGAAAACGTGTACGTTTGCACTTCCCCGCCACAGGGAAGCTGCTAGCCGGGAATTCTCTGCCTGGTTCTACCCGCTGCCCGGAACGCTACGCAGGGCAAAAGCGGTTCTCGTCCTCCGTGCTTGCTTTTTCTCAGAAAGAGCCGTGGTGTGCGATTTCGCCTGAAAACGCGTTTTCGGCCGAAAACGTGTACGTTTGCACTTCCCCGCCACAGGGAAGCTGCTAGCCGGGAATTCTCTGCCTGGTTCTACCCGCTGCCCGGAACGCTACGCAGGGCAAAAGCGGTTCTCGTCCTCCGTGCTTGCTTTTTCTCAGAAAGAGCCGTGGTGTACGATTTCGCCGGAAAACGCGTTTTCGGCCGAAAACGTGTACGTTTGCACTTCCCCGCCACAGGGAAGCTGCTAGCCGGGAATTCTCTGCCTGGTTCTACCCGCTGCCCGGAACGCTACGCAGGGCAAAAGCGGTTCTCGTCCTCCGTGCTTGCTTTTTCTCAGAAAGAGCCGTGGTGTACGATTTCGCCGGAAAACGCGTTTTCGGCCGAAAACGTGTACGTTTGCACTTCCCCGCCACAGGGAAGCTGCTAGCCGGGAATTCTCTGCCTGGTTCTACCCGCTGCCCGGAACGCTACGCAGGGCAAAAGCGGTTCTCGTCCTCCGTGCTTGCTTTTTCTCAGAAAGAGCCGTGGTGTGCGTTTTCGCCGGAAAACGCGTTTTCGGCCGAAAACGTGTACGTTTGCACTTCCCCGCCGCAGGGAAGCTGCTAGCCGGGAATTCTCTGCCTGGTTCTACCCGCTGCCCGGAACGCTACGCAGGGCAAAAGCGGTTCTCGTCCTCCGTGCTTGTTTTTTCTCAGAAAGAGCCGTGGTGTGCGTTTTCGCCGGAAAACGCGTTTTCGGCCGGAAAAGTGTACGTTTGCACTTCCCCGCCACAGGGAAGCTGCTAGCCGGGAATTCTCTGCCTGGTTCTACCCGCTGCCCGGAACGCTACGCAGGGCAAAAGCGGTTCTCGTCCTCCGTGCTTGCTTTTTCTCACAAAGAACCTTGGTGTGCGATTTCGCCGGAAAACGCGTTTTCGGCCGAAAACGTGTACGTTTGCACTTCCCCGCCACAGGGAAGCTGCTAGCCGGGAATTCTCTGCCTGGTTCTACCCGCTGCCCGGAACGCTACACAGGGCAAAAGCGGTTCTCGTCCTCCGTGCTTGCTTTTTCTCAGAAAGAGCCGTGGTGTGCGATTTCGCCGGAAAACGCGTTTTCGGCCGAAAACGTGTACGTTTGCACTTCCCCGCCACAGGGAAGCTGCTAGCCGGGAATTCTCTGCCTGGTTCTACCCGCTGCCCGGAACGCTACGCAGGGCAAAAGCGGTTCTCGTCCTCCGTGCTTGCTTTTTCTCAGAAAGAGCCGTGGTGTGCCTTTTCACCGGAAAACGCGTTTTCGGCCGAAAACGTGTACGTTTGCACTTCCCCGCCACAGGGAAGCTGCTAGCCGGGAATTCTCTGCCTGGTTCTACCCGCTGCCCGGAACGCTACGCAGGGCAAAAGCGGTTCTCGTCCTCCGTGCTTGCTTTTTCTCAGAAAGAGCCTTGGTGTGCGTTTCCGCCGGAAAACGCGTTTTCGGCCGAAAACGTGTACGTTTGCACTTCCCCGCCACAGGGAAGCTGCTAGCCGGGAATTCTCTGCCTGGTTCTACCCGCTGCCCGGAACGCTACGCAGGGCAAAAGCGGTTCTCGTCCTCCGTGCTTGCTTTTTCTCAGAAAGAGCCGTGGTGTGCGATTTCGCAGGAAAACGCGTTTTCGGCCGAAAACGTGTACGTTTGCACTTCCCCGCCACAGGGAAGCTGCTAGCCGGGAATTCTCTGCCTGGTTCTACCCGCTGCCCGGAACGCTACGCAGGGCAAAAGCGGTTCTCGTCCTCCGTGCTTGCTTTTTCTCAGAAAGAGCCGTGGTGTGCGATTTCGCCGGAAAACGCGTTTTCGGCCGAAAACGTGTACGTTTGCACTTCCCCGCCACAGGGAAGCTGCTAGCCGGGAATTCTCTGCCTGGTTCTACCCGCTGCCCGGAACGCTACGCAGGGCAAAAGCGGTTCTCGTCCTCCGTGCTTGCTTTTTCTCAGAAAGAGCCGTGGTGTGCGATTTCGCCGGAAAACGCGTTTTCGGCCGAAAACGTGTACGTTTGCACTTCCCCGCCACAGGGAAGCTGCTAGCCGGGAATTCTCTGCCTGGTTCTACCCGCTGCCCGGAACGCTACGCAGGGCAAAAGCGGTTCTCGTCCTCCGTGCTTGCTTTTTCTCAGAAAGAGCCGTGGTGTGCGATTTCGCCGGAAAACGCGTTTTCGGCTGAAAACGTGTACGTTTGCACTTCCCCGCCACAGGGAAGCTGCTAGCCGGGAATTCTCTGCCTGGTTCTACCCGCTGCCCGGAACGCTACGCAGGGCAAAAGCGGTTCTCGTCCTCCGTGCTTGCTTTTTCTCAGAAAGAGCCGTGGTGTGCGATTTCGCCGGAAAACGCGTTTTCGGCCGAAAACGTGTACGTTTGCACTTCCCCGCCACAGGGAAGCTGCTAGCCTGGAATTCTCTGCCTGGTTCTACCCGCTGCCCGGAACGCTACGCAGGGCAAAAGCGGTTCTCGTCCTCCGTGCTTGCTTTTTCTCAGAAACAGCCGTGGTGGGCGATTTCGCCGGAAAACGCGTTTTCGGCCGAAAACGTGTACGTTTGCACTTCCCCGCCACAGGGAAGCTGCTAGCCGGGAATTCTCTGCCTGGTTCTACCCGCTGCCCGGAACGCTACGCAGGGCAAAAGCGGTTCTCGTCCTCCGTGCTTGCTTTTTCTCAGAAAGAGCCGTGGTGTGCGATTTCGCCTGAAAACGCGTTTTCGGCCGAAAACGTGTACGTTTGCACTTCCCCGCCACAGGGAAGCTGCTAGCCGGGAATTCTCTGCCTGGTTCTACCCGCTGCCCGGAACGCTACGCAGGGCAAAAGCGGTTCTCGTCCTCCGTGCTTGCTTTTTCTCAGAAAGAGCCGTGGTGTACGATTTCGCCGGAAAACGCGTTTTCGGCCGAAAACGTGTACGTTTGCACTTCC